>NW_027042891.1:0-501 GCF_036872675.1 Lithohypha guttulata | reverse complement strand
CTTCAATAGTCGCATGTGATGGGCAAGACATTCATCCTGGGCAGCAGGCAAACAGTACCGAGCGGCACCCGGTGACTTCGAAACGTTGTGTATCAAAAACGAGAAGTCCAATAACGAGAAGTCCGAGGGCTCGGATGTCGATCAGCACCAGTTCGCGAATTGTCAAGAGCACCATAAAGAGAACAACGCTTTCAGACGAGCGCTCTCAGAGTATCAGAAGAAGCAAGCGGCTCCAAGCTAGATTTAGCTAGTGACATAAATGCATCAGCTATCTCTGTAAGAGGTTCAGGCAGAGAGATCACTGATGACCAAACACAGTAGTGTGGCTCGGCTGTGATAAGGTGCTGGGGATAGAGCGATCACAAGTCCTCGACCCTTTCTGATCCTAACCAGACGTGGTTCAAGGCAGTGGGAAAACGTGGTACCGCCCTCCTGGCCATCCTGTTGCTTGATCGTCCGCTCCCCATGCTGCACCTCCACCATTTTTGATGGTGACCTTTT
>NW_027042890.1:0-510 GCF_036872675.1 Lithohypha guttulata | reverse complement strand
CGACATCAATTTGCCAATTGCGCGAGCTGAATACATGGCTCGAGTGTGCCAGATACCTCTAATGTCCACGATACTTGGTTGAGCGAGGTGACCGGCTTCCGCAGCGGCGGTGTTCTTGCACATGCTTATCATGGTCGAGTGGTGTAGTGTTCCCGGAGTTGCATAGTCCCTTGAAAAGCAACAGCAGTTTTATCGTTGTTGTTCTGCGATGCAAAGGTGCGGCTGTGTTCCAGAACATTCTTGTCATGATGATCGAGTACCATACGTACACCTTGGAGTCGCTTTATTAATGCATCCAACCACTATTTGGTCACAGTTAAGAAATGCAGTTGGGTGTTGTAACAATTTCAGATGACGAGGATGATCTCCTAGGCTTCAAGAACGGTATTGAGAGCGATGGTTTTTTCTGGCTATTGCTAGAGGTGTAAGTAATGCATTTTCAGGATGTGGTTTCTGTATTTGTTGTTCGGTCTGAGACTGGGATAAGGGCCTTGGGACAGTCCGTGAGAT
>NW_027042889.1:0-518 GCF_036872675.1 Lithohypha guttulata | reverse complement strand
TTGTTCTGGTTGTTGTTCACGTTTCGCCCCGCCACACAGATCGAGTCATTGCATCAGTAAAGCAGCTAGTGGGTTGGGATGCAAAGGGTGGTGAGCTCTGACGAGGGATCAAATGCATGCGTAGTAACAGACTTGGAGATTGCAGCAATTCGTCCATCTTTCCCGACAATCATTTGCACTCGTTCAGGAGCTTGCTTGCTTGTTCATCGAGTAGTCACAAGAAGCGAGTAGAGGAACTGTGGAGAATTCTATCATTGTAATATGTTTATTTGTCTTAGTCTATTGTGTCAACGAAAGGCACCAGTCACGAAAACAGGTCAGTGTGATGAGGCATAGGCTCATAGCTGTGTCCGAGCGACAGGTGCTCGGGTACTGATCAATGTGCCTGCTTTCCAGTATTGACACACATTTAAATGACCCCGAGCCACGCCGAACTTCTCATATGCTGCTAAATTCTGACTTTCATATGACCAGCATTCTATGCTACTCCTAGGAAACCAAGGTGTATGCACAGAGGA
>NW_027042888.1:0-532 GCF_036872675.1 Lithohypha guttulata | reverse complement strand
CTTGGCGATTGATATCTGAGTGGTCGGACTGCCTGCCACCAACGAATACCTTGCAGAAGCTTACAAAAGGGTTAGGAACTTGCCCTTTGCACTCTCGACGTTTCAGGTTCGCCGTCTTTTCTATTTGTCAATCTTAGCACCGACGATTTGAATTCCGTGTCAATTATGGTCGATCGTGGGAAGTAACGAGTTGAATCTTCGCGACCACTGGTTGGGAGATGGAGATGGTCAAGTCAAGTCAGTGGCGAAGCTGACGTCTCTGGCGCTGGTCAACCCTACTACAGACTGATCTAGGCAGGCGCAAGAGGGTTGGCAGGAGTGCCCACGTCTTGCTAGACAGAAAGCTCTTTCCTTACTATCAGCCCTTCCAGCATCATGCAAGGCACTCAAGATTTCGGCGCCTTTGGTAGTTTGAGACAAAAACTTGCCAATGCAACGTCCAACCGAATGAGAAAAAAGTACGACGACTCTAAGGGAGGCACCCGTAGCCGTAACTGGAGCCTATATCTGTTTCGAGGGACACACTCAGGGA
>NW_027042887.1:0-533 GCF_036872675.1 Lithohypha guttulata | reverse complement strand
TGTCCAACGTTCTTGAAGCCGCAGCTCAGGTAGTTGTCCTGGCACCACTGGGCACAACCACTGTTGCCCTGCGGATATGCACAAATAGTGCTGGAGCCTATCGAGTGACCGAGTTAGTGAAGCCCTTTGTCCGGCAGATATCAGATCTCCTTACCTAGGGCTACCAAGGCGATGTATCTCAAGAATGTAGGCATTGTGGACTTGCTGTTGCCAGTATGTCGAAAGTCACTGAAGGTTGGAGAGACGGGGCATGAACAGCAAAAGCCTTTTGTTATAAATTGCTGTTTCAGTCCCGCACCTGGACTCGCTACATTGACTGAGAACCTATTCAGCACCCAAATGGGTGATGTCCATGTTTCTCCTCACCATCCAAACATGAACAGAAGCCAAGGAACTCAACATACTTAGTGTCTGCAGAGAACTAACGACGCCCTTGCATCATTTAGCTTCGCCCAGTACCTGCAGTGTCTTTGACCCGAGCAGTCTAGAAGCGCACTGTAGTGAGTCGTGACTGCCCAGTGGCCGTAACCTCT
>NW_027042886.1:0-536 GCF_036872675.1 Lithohypha guttulata | reverse complement strand
GATGCGCTGCCGAGACAGAGCATTCTCTGTAATCCTGGCCGGTTTGCCCCACACGTAATGATCCCAGCTCTTTTTGTGGTTGTCCTTCACACAAGAGTGACCGAACATTCACCGCCAAGTAGTCTGATTCACTTGGCAAGTTCGAGAGTGAGTTCGCATCTTGTTCCCTGCTGGGTATTTCGGCCCGTGTATAGTGCTGGGGTTGCGATGACGTCAGTATCCCGTTCTGTGAGTTTTCTGCCAATGAGAGTGACCAGGTCGATTGTATGGTCGGAAGGGTCGACACGCTGTACCTGTTTCCGACAGGTCTCCGGTTGTGTGGGATTCTAGTCCTCTGGAATGCAGAAACTCCAGCTTCTGATGATGCGGAGATGGCTTGCGAAACGGTGAAACCGATGCATGGGGTATGCCGAAACACTACCAATGTTACGAATAGTTTATTCGACCGTGACAGACTTAGCCAAATTGCGAGGGAAATCCACGTTCAGACCCTCGGCGACAGCCAGCCAGTAGGCCATGAGCTGGAGAGGGATGAC
>NW_027042885.1:0-542 GCF_036872675.1 Lithohypha guttulata | reverse complement strand
CTAGCTTACAGAAGTAGACTTACTGTGTACTTTAAGAACTGGACGTTCCTGTCGCTGTTAACTCTTGTCGTCCGTCACTTCAGGTACCCGCTCAGTTCTGACGTTGTTGCTTCCTTCGTGCCTGCCCGCCCTTGCTTTGTTCAGACAAGAAATCAGCCCGCTCTTTCCTGTTTGCAGCAGAGCTTCTGAAACGCATCGACGTCTTTGTTGTGCCCAACGTCACAACTACTAGTAGCCTTCTTGAAGTGAAGGGAACAAAAACTGTGCACGACTACTCTGCAAGCACGAAGTCACGATGTGGCAAGTATTCTCAGAGCCACAAGGATGAGGACATGCTGACCGCTACCTAGTGGCATCTTTGGCTACATCAATTACCTGGTCGAGAAGGACCGAAAGTTCGTTCTCGACACTCTGGTCAATGGTAAGGAATTTCTCGCCATGAAACCTGGCCTTCTGCTGACTGACAACGTCTAGGCCTCTCCAGACTTGAGTACAGAGGTTACGATTCAGCCGGTCTAGCAGTCGACGGCGACAAGAGGAAT
>NW_027042884.1:0-545 GCF_036872675.1 Lithohypha guttulata | reverse complement strand
ACAACTATCTGTCTGTAAGCGTCGAGCGCCTGGCACAACGACCGTAGCCGAACGTCTGCGCCATACTCGAGGATGTTCTTGATCGTCCGCACGATTGCTCGAATGCCCTTGGCATCCTTCAGAAGATGCTGGGCAAGGCCTTCCACGTGAAAGCTATGTTGTTGGCCCTTCGCAGGAGCTTTGACCCAGTGAACGTTCACACAGGCGAGCTGGTGATCCATGGTAACGGAGAAGAACTGCGGCTCGTCATAGTCAAATGACTCGGACCCCAAGCTGCGCTGTACAAGGTCTAAATGACCCCTTAGGGCAATGGCTCCGGCCCCGGCAACCTGGTTTGTTGCAATATAATGTGTTCCGTTCTTAGCTTGTGACTTGAACTCAACGTCAAGGAAAGGAAATCGAAGCTTCTGGTCCGGTATGGCATAGCTCTTGCCAAATTGATCATCTACCAGAAGGTCAACAGTCATGACTTGTTTGTGGCTGAAGGCCGACTCGGAGAATCCGAACGCCAGGTCGGGTTTAGGCTTCGGTAGAGGAAGTGGGCT
>NW_027042883.1:0-546 GCF_036872675.1 Lithohypha guttulata | reverse complement strand
AAAAGCCTGCGTCATGATGTGAAGAATCACGTCCTTGTATCTAGCTTCACAATTCAATAACCGGTCCTCCGCACTGGTAGTGTGCTGAGGAGGCAATTCTCGATCGCGAGCTACCATGCTGTCACACACGGGAATTAATCATGGTTAGACTGATTACTCACCTGGTTTCACCGGAGTTGGATAATTACTACACGGAGTCAGGTTGGTATCTCATTTCATTGTAGAGCCTCAACCCGTCTCTTGGCTCTTATTCTACCATACCTATAGAAGTTAGCAGCCTCAATTGGTGATCTCTATCGACCAAGTCCACCACTGTCACCGAGACAGGATGGCTGAGTTCGGGCAGCGCCACGTCAGATGAATTATCGCAGTTCGTGGACTCTATTTTGCTTAAAGCTGTCAATTTCCATACTCGACAGTTGCGTCCACTGTACGAAAAGTACTACTAAAAGTTCCTGCAGGCAATAAAAACTTATGGTAACTAACTCTCTCTCACATATTCCTGACTTCTGACCTTGCACATGGACCACTCCATGCCAAAGCACG
>NW_027042882.1:0-547 GCF_036872675.1 Lithohypha guttulata | reverse complement strand
TGAGCTATGGCCATTGACTTCCGTAAGCTCAACACCCGCAGGCTCTTTGTAAAGATAGGTGGCCATGGCGACGATGACGTCTACTCCTCTCACGAGTGTCGATGATAGAAACACAAATGTAAGAAAGAACGTGATAAAGAGAATAAGAAGGTCTATTTGGAGAAAAATTGGCGACAGCTAGAAGCCTACCACGTTGCACCGCGTGGAACCCCTAGACTCGTCTGGGTTCTCTAGATCGTGTCTACGGATGTCGAGTATGGATACCAGACGATTCGATGCTTGGCCGGAGCCAGTAGCTAACCGAAAATGCATGCTTGCGATAGCCCTGGCTCATGAAGAGCATCAAAGACTCCACTGACCTCGAACTCTGAATCGCCGCCGACCAGCAAGCTGGCAAAGGTCATTCTTCTTCGAGTTCATGCTGATCTTTGAACTCCACAGCAGCTGAAAACTTCCCTGATCGTGGTCGGGGATTGTGCTCCAACTGTATAAACCTGGGTTGGTGAACTTTGTACCCCACCTGAACCTCCATGCTGTGAGAGACATC
>NW_027042881.1:0-550 GCF_036872675.1 Lithohypha guttulata | reverse complement strand
AGCTGCGACATCTGGAAGGACATGTTGGCTGCGTTTTTGCCGACACGACTGCGTGAATTGCTGCCATATCCATATGCGCTCTCTCTCGGTGCCAAGCCACCAAAACGGGTGTTGAGATTCTTCAAAAAGTTCTGGAAGCAGGGTATCGTAGCAGAAATGAGCGACCAATTGAGCTCGGTTTGTGTCCAGCAGATGAACTCAGTTTCGAGTAGGAATGGATTTGTGGAGAAGCCGGCCTCATCAAACGTATGTAATCGAAAAGCGATTGCAATGATGCCTCTAGTTGTTGTTAGTACAAAATCCTTTTGACCTATGGTCGACACTTACGCAAGGCGAAAGCTGAAGACGCCAACGACAACAGCCTTGGATTCTAAAGATGTTTGTAGACTCCAGACTAGATGTACTGCCATTGCTACAAACAGAACCTCTGACACTATATCCACGGCACAAATGACCTGCCATCTGCGGAGCTATAAGAATATGGTTAGCATCTATCACAGTTCATGATGCAAAAGCGTTGATACTTACCACACCAGTGCCACATCCATGT
>NW_027042880.1:0-551 GCF_036872675.1 Lithohypha guttulata | reverse complement strand
GATGAGCCTCATACGTAAAATTAACCGAGTCGGTCTCCTGATGGGTCACCAGCAAGGGCATGATGTGCTAGTGAATCCCAATTTAAGCTGATGGTTGACCCTTATCGATGGTTTGAGCCTCACGCTAGTCAATGGTTCGGGACGCCACAACAGACAGAGCTGCACTTGAAGGAACGAAATGGGACTGGGCCTTCTTTGAGAATTGTATCGCAAAAGTTGGACATCTTCACTTTCTCTGGATCCGGACGATGCTGCTATTCGCTGCATCCAGTAAGTACGGAGTCCTAGCTTCTTCGAGAGTCGAGCATGAGAAGATTTGTTGGCCCATCGGGCAATTCGAAAATGTACCAAGAAGTTTCACTCCACCTGAGTCAAGATGGAAGCCCACAAGTATTTTTTTAGCCTGGGACTGTGCCCTTCCGGTGTGCCAAGCTCCGACAGACTGCTCGTGGGGCACTTCGATTTTGAACGATTTGAACTGGACTGCTGAAACGTATCTTGCTGAAAGGAATTAATCTCGCTCGCAGGTAATTTCAATTCTTACTTCACAT
>NW_027042879.1:0-554 GCF_036872675.1 Lithohypha guttulata | reverse complement strand
GCTGGCTGGAGTGCGGAAAGATCTTTGCGATCACAAAATACACGCATACCTACCAATGTTCGTGCAGCTTCTCAATATCTGCAAATCACTAACCAGAAGCTAGTGTCGTTGTCTACGGTCGCAGACCAGCTGCAGGAACTGTTGGTGAAGCGTGATCGCCTCCTGAGACAATATTTCCAACTCAAGGCGGACCACTTCTAGAGAACACAAGTTCTCTAGCTGTAATACTAGTTTCCCACTCTTCGATACGAGTAGTGGACAAACTGAATAGAATGCACGAATACTGTCATGAGGTTGGCAAATGCATGTGGCGCACTATGGCCCTGGTGCGGCCTTAGCAAGGCGCAACTTCACAATTAATGCCTGAGGCATCTAGTAAATACACATCAAGTTCAGGTGTAGTCGACGCACACAAGTAGCATAAGTACAATACGAAAGCGCTGTACACAATGCCTCGCCGCCTTGTCTCTCTCGTTGTTAGACGTTCGAGCAACCCGAACCATCACTACAATGTCACAGTACCCAAATGCCTCGACTAATCTTCGGACATTAAC
>NW_027042878.1:0-554 GCF_036872675.1 Lithohypha guttulata | reverse complement strand
CTGCCCATCGACTAAAGGAATGGCGGTTTGGTATGATCGACGGTACGTATTCGGGTTGATATGAGCAGCAAAACGCATGCGTTCGTTGCAAGAATACCCGTAGTTGTCTACCTGCAGGAGCACTTCTCTTCGTGCCGCATGGAGAGTGAGGTTGTCTCGAAACCCGGCTCGAAAGCCAAGGTTCAATAACGCTTCAGATGTCAACGATGCCGAAGACCGGCTGTGATCAAGGTGCTTATCACGAAAGCTGCGAGGGAACAGTGGCCACCGACACTTGTCATGAGCATACTCGATGATGACGTGCTTCTGGTGTAGGGGCTTTGAGATAGCACAGATCTCCTCCCAGGAGTGGTAGTCACGCAGGACATCGTCAGCTAGTGCTGCAGCCATGAAGAAGGCGACACTGTTGCAGTAGAACGGCAGGCCGACTAACTCATACAACATGTGTTGAGGCTGTTCTCGTTCCCAGTTCTGCAGACCCTTGGCCTTGGTACGTCGAAAGTCAATGACCAGTTGCGGCTGGTCGGCCTTTTCCAACCAGACCACAGCCAGAA
>NW_027042877.1:0-557 GCF_036872675.1 Lithohypha guttulata | reverse complement strand
TGAATGTCCGCAAAGACCAGGTCCGTGTTGAATTGTAAGGCTGGTCAACTTATCAGTGAGCTGTCTCACACAGGGCAAGCTGCAGCGACAGTCCTGTTCCTTCTTCGAAGTGGGTAAACAAGGTGTCGTCTGTGCGACATGTTCGACCAGCCAGACGAAGTGGCCTGAATCTCGATTTCCGACCATGTGAGGGCCGGGGATCGAGGCCGATTTGACCGTGCCCTCATCTTGAACCAGTTTACGACGAGCTTATTACCAAGCTAGCTTGTCAGTACGTGCTCCGGACTTCTTTCGGTGGAACGCACCACCAAGCAACGTCGCAACATATTGGCTAAAAACGCAGTTGCCCAGAAAATGGGCCCATGTAACAACACCACTAAACACAGCAATAAAGTTCGTGATTTGATGACCACTGCAAGCACCAATGTCACTACATGATGCCAGGTAAACAGACCCATGACTGAGCGTGGTCACTATTCGTGCAGTTTGAGTGGGAAATGCGGTCTATTTCAATATCGAATGTCCAGTTCCCATGCCCAGAGCGTGGCGAAGACAAT
>NW_027042876.1:0-561 GCF_036872675.1 Lithohypha guttulata | reverse complement strand
ACTTATGTTTGATTCGCTGTTAACAGCGTACACGTGACCTCGTTTCTGGTCGAACCACGAAGCTCATGCTATGTAGTCTCGGCCAGTGGTGCTATCGACATAGCAAGCCATCTAGATTACTAAACAACAAAGACATCAAGACTTAGCTTGACCCATCTGAGCTGGTCCACAACGAACAGGAGCAAAGAGGAAATTTGGTCAGTCCGTTAACAGAGCCTTGGGGGCACATCAAAGCTCTGACTGAATTGATGGCTACCTCAATCGTCGGATCGACATTCAAGGTTTCTCTCGATGAAGTCAGATATAAGACATCCTCGCTCGAGCGCCACGAGTGTCACCGGACGAGAGACTCAGGAAGCGGGAGTGATTCAACGTATAGTGCCCGCAGATCAAATACTCAGCATCATTGCATGAATCGATCGTTCGTGGTCGACGTCAATAGGCCATCGCGCGAATGCGAATAATCCATATTCCAGGTTGTTCTCACCGGGGTCGGGTGGTGCACTGCATTGAACGCTATGCGATGTAAAGATGACGGGAATGGCAGTTGTTGGAGAGCTT
>NW_027042875.1:0-571 GCF_036872675.1 Lithohypha guttulata | reverse complement strand
GCCAATCCGGAAATAGATCCTCTCTGGGATCAGTCTACTGGTCCAAGCCGCCGAGGAACACAACATCAATAAGTCATTTCCGCTAACCATGCAGGTGGTGGCTCGATCTGCCAATCATGCCAGCGGTGGCACTTGGAAATTAAGACAAGGATCAGGGTCCACAGGGCCTCGTAACATTGTCGTTTGGATATCTGCCTAAGTGGGCAGTGGTAGTCGACCAGGGGCAGAAGCTGTTGTCTTGATCTACTGGGAGTTCTGTGCACAAGCGCCTCGATCTTTAGGCAATGTGGCACTCGGAAGGCAAGAAACAATTTCCGTCATTGCTTTGAGCTTGAAACTTTTCGCTACAAGAATGCTCGTGTCCTCGAGCCCTTCGAGTCGACCAGGCCAGATACCTGATCACTCGGCATGGATGATAACGACCATCGTATTAACACGATCATGCCTCTCGGACGCAGTTCTCGCTGTCTCAGTCTCTCCCATCACGACACCGGAGATGAATCTCGCTGCGCCACCCCACCCAACTCGATCCGCAGTACCACAGACATTCAAAGTGAAACTAGTGATCAAG
>NW_027042874.1:0-574 GCF_036872675.1 Lithohypha guttulata | reverse complement strand
CTCACTGCGTTGCAACCGGAATATCCCATAACTTAGATATGTACTTATGTCCACAATAATCTACAGTATACGTAGGCAAGGAATCTACAACCTACAATTCTTATTCCAACACCGATCAGTGAAAACACTTCTAGACAATGGAGGCGACAGCGAACCATCATCAACCATTAAACGCAGATTTCCTTTCGGAATCACCTTACAAAGAATTATTCAGGGCTGCACGAGGTACTCTAATGTATCTAGGTTGGAAGCAGATAGACATCCTCGAAAACAACCAGCACGAACTTAACGACGAGGATCTCCAGAAACATCGAGAAAGGTTGTTGCTCTTCATAGAACTACATAAGGATATGGACGATATTGTCGACTACGATCTGGGACCACCATTTACCACAATTGCTGCAACGAAGCTATTGGAAGTATCGACACCAACAAAGTGATGCTAAAGGTTGCATGCGCGAGCCTTCGGGTCGATCTGGATGTTGAGACGAAGCAGCCCAGCGACTAGTATGTGATGTTGTTGTGAAAATGTTGTTCAATCACCAGTAACAGTTGAAATTTCGACTTGCGACGG
>NW_027042873.1:0-575 GCF_036872675.1 Lithohypha guttulata | reverse complement strand
AAACATAAGTGGTACGCGCAACCAGCGCTGAGCCAGCCCGGCCATTCTGATCACTGCAACCTCGAGAGCTGTAGCCGGTCTGCGCCATCGTTCTCCCAGTCGATGAGTGTCTGGTGAACCTTGGCGTGGAACGCTATCGCGTTGTGTCTGCTCAAAGAGATCTGGACCGTCAGATCTGCAAGCACTGTTGCAAAGCTTCTCTGTAATTATTGTTTGCTATTCTGCTGATGGAACGTATACTCTTTTTAGATTCTACCAATGAAGTGAAGAAACAACTAAACCAAAAAGGTTGAGTTAGTGAAGACTAGCAAGTTAAATAGTGTACATAAATGAAAAACAAAATAGTCTGAACAATAACGTGAACTTTAACATTGCCCGGAACGTTCAAAGTAGTGTAGTGCCTATCCCACTGTTTCCGCTTCTCGGAAGGGACGATCCACATCAGTCTATCTTCCACAATTGAACTACTGTCCAGCCATCTTTCCGGCTAACGAGATAGATCAAACGATGCTGATGGCTGAGATCACCTTCAACCTTGTAACGTACCTGGCATTCTACACTGAGAGCGGAACGAG
>NW_027042872.1:0-577 GCF_036872675.1 Lithohypha guttulata | reverse complement strand
GTTATTGCAGGATGCGAGAATAACGCAGGCGGAAATTAGGTATGATTACAAAGGCCTCTTGAAGGTCCCAGAACTCATGATGGTAGAGGCTCAAAACCGCTACTGTCGTACGATGATCCAGACGACAAGCAGGAAGTAATGCCCATCCGACTGATGGACAAGGACAACAAAGTCGGAACCGCCATTACGAAATCAACGAGTGTCGATGATGTGATCATGAAACTGCGCAGGAGTTCTTGTACCTCATCGAGTAGTGACTGTGACTCTTCTTCCCCCAGTGCATTGTCAATCTTTCTTAGTATGCTCTTCTGCAGGATTTCACAATCGCGCAACTGGAAATGCAAGTCATTCCATTCCTTGTCCAAATTCTTCAAAACAGCTATATCTCCGATCCGTACGTCCGCGCCTATCGAGTGCTCTCGTCGAGGCTGTATGCTGAGTATTGAAAGTTTCGTCACAAGGTCTTCCGGAGTAAAACACATTTGATTGTCGGCAGTCCTTTATAGCAACGCAGAGAAATGCGAAAACATCACCTCAGTGTCAAAATATCGTTCCCACCGGCAGAAGGCTTGAGCGA
>NW_027042871.1:0-582 GCF_036872675.1 Lithohypha guttulata | reverse complement strand
GTTTGTTCACTGAGACGATGGATGTGATGGTCGATTTCAATTGAAGTCTCGAAAAATGAATAGTAGACTGATCGCCGCACGTAAAAGGCGGTCACTTCTCCTTGTTGATCAGGATATTCGGCCTTTATATTCTTGAACTCTAAGAATTCACAGCTCCGCGCGTGTGCCTGCCAAAAGGGCCGGCCCGATCTCCGACCTAGAGTCTCGCCTTCATCGTAGCATACAATCCGAGGGTTTCCCAGTGATATAGATACCCGTGTGGCTTTGTCGTATAACGTCATGATTTGTCGGACATGATCTTCTAAAGTAGATCCATCGTATGCCCAGAAGCTGGGATCTCTGGCTCGCTTCAGAGTTCTCTCCGCCTCAAGTCTGTCAGGATGCGTTGCTAAGATTTGTTCAATAGAAGCAGATCGAAAGCCCAGCTGGCGTGCCTCTTGTGCGAAAAGATATAAGGTGTGCGCGCTACGTTCCTGCGAGATACGTGATTGAGATCTTTCAAGCCTAAGTGATCCTGGCCTTAGCTCTTCCAGGTAGCGCATGGCAAAGAGAATGAGCCCAGCATAAGCCTCTTCCCATACC
>NW_027042870.1:0-583 GCF_036872675.1 Lithohypha guttulata | reverse complement strand
CTGACTTGTTGGCCATCAAGACGTTTCCGACGCCATACTCTTGAAGTGCGCTTCTTCGCCGACTCTGGCTAAAGCGAATATTATGGATATTCGCGAGATGGTCAAGTAAAGATTGCCTCGAACCGACTCGGTGGACCCCTGCAACGTGGATGTGGGCAGTGGAGAGCTATGTTCCAGTGCACGAAGCAGCAACGATACCCCGTGCCACAGCCGTCTCCTGATTTGTCGCCTCGCAGAATGGTGTGTGCAGCCGGCTTGGTATAGCTCGCTACAGGCAGTCGTGCGTGTATGGAGGACGCCGCTCGCTGAACTCAGCGGCTGGCACAGTCGACGTGCATGACTCGTCATGCCTCTTAGTGACGCTACTGAAGAATCTTCATGAATCTTCGCCATGTTTGTACAACCTTGCAATCGCTGACGGGAATCACTCCTCGACCAGGACAAGCTGTCCCCGCATCTCTGTCCCAAAATGCTGCAGAATGTTCATAATACTCTCATGCACAAGCTATAGCCACGAACAGGCCATAGGTAATAATACAAAGTGGACTCGCACAACAGCCGTTGATATACGCGTAACAGTGTA
>NW_027042869.1:0-584 GCF_036872675.1 Lithohypha guttulata | reverse complement strand
ACCTCTCTTTCATGTGGCAAGAGACTCATGCTTCATACATACGTATGTCTTGCAAGTCTTTCAGTAGGCAAAGGCCACTGGCTTCATCACATCCGACGTGTATACGTTGATACACTAGTTGTTACTAACGTTTCGCGACTTCTCGAGTTTGACCAACATTGCGTTATGTCATTGAAATTACAGTCGAGTGAGCCTCGTGCAAGCATCAGTACATACAGTACTCGTCCTCAGAGAGAACCAGTTCGCGACAGTGGTGGATACCTTGTCTGTAAGACTTCTGGCTGCGAAAAAAAATCATTTACGCGTGTCTCGGATTGGAACAAGCATATGGACAGGCATGAAAGGCCTTACAAGTGTCATGAACCAGATTGCAAGAAGCTTCTAGGTTTTACTTACACTGGAGGTCTCTTACGGCACATGCGAGAAGTGCATAACCGAAGATTAAGGACAGGCAGTCTTTTCTATTGTCCCCATGCGGACTGCCCTCGACACGATGGCAAAGGTTTTACCCGACGTCAAAATTTGAACGACCATATACATAGAAAACACATACTGCAATCGAGCCATGATGGTTCTATTGAGAG
>NW_027042868.1:0-588 GCF_036872675.1 Lithohypha guttulata | reverse complement strand
TACGAGCCCAACAATGCCGAGCTTCACGCGCTTCGCCGAAGTTATCTGTGGAGGCGCAATCCTCATCACCAGCCCACATTGAAAGAGGCAACCCGGATGGCCGTTTGCGACGCTAGAGAGCAGGACGAGGAAGACGACGATCTGCTCGTGACATTGGACCCTGTGGCACGGCAGAAAGTGTACGACCAACGTCGGCAGCAGCGAGACAGTCTTTTACGCGAGCAGATCGACATGGCTCCGCCTCAGCAGGGCCAGCCCTACGAATCCGACTTCGTTCAGACACGTAAAGTGATGCCCGAAAGGGATCGTCTTGCTGTCAATTTGTTTCGAGAAGGCAGTTTGCGGGACGAAATTGGTCAGAGCATGATGGCTGATTTGGTTGCATTGTGCCGCAACCAACGACAGCCGACCTACTGCCAAGGCCTCAATGCGTCTGGATCACGATGTGATACCTGCCAAAAGACGTGCCCTGCTGGGGACGAGCACAGTTGGTGGTCACATCTGTACCGTTGTCGGAAGAGGTCGATTTGTCGTGACAAGAGCTTCGCCGAGTTTTGCTTCCTGTGTTTCACATGGTACGACGATGCG
>NW_027042867.1:0-590 GCF_036872675.1 Lithohypha guttulata | reverse complement strand
AACTCGTCCAGTTGTTTCTGAATCCACGAAGCCTCCCTGTTACCAGAGCCTGACACCTTAGACACGGGCTCTGGCTGCACATAGTCAAATTGAGAATTCCTTTGCAACCTCGATTCTGGAAGAGCACCGACACCACGTTCCATCCAAATCTGCGCACAGTCACGCCAGATCGCTGCTAAACACGGGCTGGTCGCTTCCACGACTAGCAGGCTTAACTGAACAAAGTTAGACATGAAAAGTTGTGCCATTTGTTTTTCTCACCGAAACGATAAGGTCCAGACGCCTGCCGTGAAATGGATCACTGACCCAGATGGCGCCAAGTGCTACATAGAACACATTCTGAAGGGCAGCCCATATATAGACTTGCTTCTTCTTCCCTTGCCCTGGCCACCTGGGTGAGTGACCAACAGCGTATGGATAGTCCCTTTGAAACGTGAGACCTCCACAAAAATGGGAAAGGATGACTATGATCTTGAGTAACACGTTGGCAAAAAAAAGCGAACCTAAAACGCATAATGGGTTCCCTAGCCCATCCCAAGACGTGTAGACACTTCTCAGTGCTAAAGTGGTCGTACCGATCGAGAACATAA
>NW_027042866.1:0-596 GCF_036872675.1 Lithohypha guttulata | reverse complement strand
CAGTATTTCGAAACAACAGCAGACCAGAAAATCGCTGTCCAATCGTTCAAGAATTTGCGAAAAATTCTTGCGGATCCGGCATTGGCACCCTGGGTCGTTGGTCCGGATCATGGCGAAGTCGCGCCTGGACCATCTGTACAAAGCGACGAAGATATCCTCAAGTACGTTCTCGAATTCTTGTCATCGTCCGCGAAGCTCATATTTTTAGTTATATTCGTAATGTTGCTTTGCCAATATGGCATGTATCAGGAACGTGTGCTATGCTGCCTCAAGCTTCTGGTGGTGTTGTTGACAATCGTTTACGGCTGTATGGCGTTCAAGGTCTGCGAGTCGTCGATGCTAGCATCATGCCAGTTATTCCTGATACCCACGTTCAGGTACGTCAGCCCTTTGTTTATCTGCTTGATATTGCGATGTAGAAGCTAATGCAAAACAGGGTCCCGTATATATGGTCGCAGAGAAGGCAGCTCATATGATTCGAGAGGATTGGGGTTTCTAGTCAAGCCATGACCACCGAGGAACAAAGGCTAAGCTTCCGGTCTGATATTGCTGCAGGGAACATGTTTCCTATCCAAATCCCGGCTGTGCTGACGCCT
>NW_027042865.1:0-597 GCF_036872675.1 Lithohypha guttulata | reverse complement strand
GGCGCCAGTCCTGTCAGCCGAGGCGTCGCGTCTTTTCCTCGCCTATCTGTTGCTCCATCACTCGCTCCTCACGCTGCATCTCCACCATTTCTGGTTGTATCCTTTCGTCGACGGGCCTCGTCTCTTCTTTTGCTGTTTATCCTTTCCCTTGTCTTGGTAATTCGTCGTCGCTGTTCTGCTGCGATGATGTCGTGGTAGATCATCAATATGGAACACAAGAACGGCGCGTTAAGAGGCTACTGAAAGCTGGAGTAACCACGGCTACATAATGCAGGGCATCGTTGTACAGGCAGGGCGCAGACGTCCCAGGCAGCAACCTGCTCGAGCGAAGATCTGTCTGCCTAAACGCTGAAGCTTAGTCGCAAAAAGCCCTCGGATCACCTGCCATGCCGACAAGGGTGTGCCTATGCCAAATGTTTGATTCCTACGTAAGGGTAAAGGGAACCCGAGATGAACCATCATGAATTCCCTGCCTACCTTGACTTCTACGGCCAATTGTTGTCTCCATCTTCACCAATCTCACCGTCTACTTTGCTCTCCTCACTATCGGCTAGAAGCTCCAGTAGCTCCGAGTCCCCATTTTCTGCGGCTAAAGTC
>NW_027042864.1:0-602 GCF_036872675.1 Lithohypha guttulata | reverse complement strand
AAACTCGCCAAATACCTTTACGACTCTCACCCAGACATCGACTTCACCACTCTTACAAAGGCAGTCATCAAAGAGCTCCAGGGTGCTTTCGGTGTTCTCCTCAAATCGGTCCACTTCCCTTCTGAGGTCGTCGCTGCTCGAAAAGGTTCTCCACTAGTCATTGGTGTCAAGACAGCCAAGAAGATGAAGGTTGATTTCGTAGGCGTTGAGTACTCTCAAGGTGAAGAGTCTGGCTATGCTCTCTCCGCAGAGAAAGCTTCACACAATGTTGCCGTCAAGAAGAAGGCGGTTGGTAGTCTGCTTGCACGTCCAGACAAGAGCTTGTTGCACCGATCGCAATCTCGAGCTTTCCTCTCGGACGATGGCATGCCCCAACCAGCCGAGTTCTTTCTCTCTTCCGATGCATCTGCCTTGGTTGAGCACACGAAGAAAGTCCTGTATCTGGAGGACGATGACATTGCCCATATCCACGATGGGCAGCTTAACATCCACAGGTTGACGAAGGACGACGGTACCTCAAACGTACGTGCCATCCAAACAATCGAACTTGAACTGCAAGAAATTATGAAGGGCAAATTTGACCACTTCATGCAGAAGGAGAT
>NW_027042863.1:0-613 GCF_036872675.1 Lithohypha guttulata | reverse complement strand
ACGACATTCAGAGGTGAAGATTGAGCTATTTGGCACGCTCAACTTCTTGCTCACAACAATCGTGGCGAGTTCTCTTTGGCGTGTTTACTTAGATAAGCGCGACCCTCTTTAGTGGAATGACCGGCCGAGCCTGTTGCCTTTCTGACAGGCTATTGAGAGGCCCATGCATGCTGGTCCAACTTGTATAAATATCTCCTGCGCCGTACAATATGCTGTCAGGCCTTTTCTCGATAATTGCAAACAATGCTTTCCCGTGATAGCAGGATTCGATTTCCTGCCTGCATACCTCATTAGCGGGGTAGATGGGGTGATTTGACGAGCTTCAACCAAAGTCAGGCCTACAATACTGGTGGTACTGCCATGACAAGTGACGGCACATCTTTACGCTTGAAGAGAACATGGACGATGAACAGAAGGAGCAAGAAGCATATCTCAAGTATGCCCTTCCCTCGGTCAACCTGAAGTGGCAATAACCTTACAAGTCTAGGGCGTTACAAAGTCCTTTGATCAGTATCGCCGCACCAGGCCAAGAAGCCTTTGCGGTTCCTCGCGAGTTGTTCAGCTGGCGATCACGTTATATTCGCAACTCCGTGAAATGGTTACAAGGCGATGC
>NW_027042862.1:0-613 GCF_036872675.1 Lithohypha guttulata | reverse complement strand
GCATTTTCAGGATGTGGTTTCTGTATTTGTTGTTCGGTCTGAGACTGGGATAAGGGCCTTGGGACAGTCCGTGAGATGTTTGCAGATGCGTGACCTCGTCTCCGTTCTTCAAGACCTTCTTGACTGGAAGATCACGACACTGAATTTGCTTGTTATTTGTCATCAGTCCTGAAACTATGCGCGACCTCGAGTCCTGCTTCGTCCACTACCCTGCAGGTCCGACACTAAATCCTGATCTCTAAATAGGTCTTGGTTGATGTGGGGTATTGTCCTATACAAGGTGGTACTGCCAGCTCGCCTGAGTGCACCACTGACACTTTCAGTATATACTCCTTCCAAGAATCGTTCCATGGCAAGATTCAATGGTCGTCATTGTGAAGGATCGGCATTGTTCGGAGATTGAACAGCTGACGGCAAGAGCGCAAGTTGATCTTGAATCTTTGGAATACGAGTTGTCTTGCTTCGTATGCTCGAAGTGTCGGACTTCGTTCCACTACTTACTGACATCGATGCAAAGGAAATTGCGATAGTGATAGCGGACTTGTGACCTTCCAGATTGCAGTGTAAACGAGCGACCTCATCTCGAGTGGTGAAGGACCACTGAACTCATTCA
>NW_027042861.1:0-626 GCF_036872675.1 Lithohypha guttulata | reverse complement strand
CTACTGTACTTAGAATCCTTCTAAGTACTAAATCGTATAGATTAGATATATAATATTACTTAAGACTCGTTCCTACTAGCCGTTACCTATTATAGTCCTAATATTTTTAGTACTTACTATTTAGAGTAATCGTACAGTAGGAACGTAGCGATATCGCTAGGGACCCGCTTATAAGTAAGGCGGAGGGAAACCTATAGTAACTCTTAAAGATTAGCTCTTTCGGGGTAGAATACGCTAGTACCTTCTAGTGTTAGCGACGCGTAGAAAAGGATCCTATATAAAGTAGCTAAAGAGCTCCTTAATAAACCTTAACTATAAGACCGAGACAGGGGGTTATATATACCCCTCGGATCGACTCTATCCCTAGTAAAAGATAAGAAAGACCTTAATAATAAGTAATTCCGTCTACTATAGCGAGAATCCGATAAAGCTAGGTATATTCTTAAGATTTAAGAGATATATAGTATTATTAATAAAGCCGCTAAGCCTATAAAGAGAGCGCGCTTCTTTAAAGAGGAATAAGTGTTAATAAAATTCCTAAAAGTTATAGCCCTAAAGAGGTTCTTCGGAAAGAAGGGTATAAAATAACTTATTATATTTTTAAATAAGCTTAAACTCTACTTCGA
>NW_027042860.1:0-640 GCF_036872675.1 Lithohypha guttulata | reverse complement strand
CTCATCTGTGGAAACTGTAATTTGGTTCTCCTTGACCATGTTGAGTGAACCGCAAGACAGCAAAAGCCTGCGAGCAGAAAACTTGGAGGTGTCGAGATGCGACTGTGTCACTTAACATGGAAAAAGAGGGTTATCTTTTCTGCTGCCTAAGCCGCTTCGTAAACGCCCGGAACTTGCACGGACCAATTGGCATTGAACACGAAGTACAATATATGCAGCCTGTTTCGATTGACGCCTCACTTGCATCAGTGAATGGTTAACGTCAGATTTTTATTGGCTTGCATTTGTAGAAGTTTCCGAACTTGTGTTTCGAAGTGTATTTCGTACTGCAGCAGTATAGATCGACTTGATGTTTACAGTTTCAGCTGCAGTGGTCCCAGGGCCAAGCGGATACACCAGGCAGAACGACAAGCTGGCCTCGAGTAACAAGTCATCGCGAGTGTGAGGCTCGTTGCACATCAACTACCTTTGAACACCCATTCGCCTGGACGCCATTCGAGGCAGCAAGATGGTTTCCGACAAAAGCAGGCTGTATATTGCTCTATACCCTAGTGGCCTTGTGAACCCTAGGAAAACCGAGCTGCACTCGTGCGAAAGGAGGTGAAAGCAGAACTGTTGAGCACTCGTCTGTGGAGTATCG
>NW_027042859.1:0-643 GCF_036872675.1 Lithohypha guttulata | reverse complement strand
CTAGTATATGAGTACGTTGATCTCAATCTGGTGCATATTGCAACGGTCCCATCTCGTCTTACATTGGAACAGCTAGCATCGATTGCTGGCCAGGTATGGATCCACCTTCAACATAAACATTTAATGCTGATGTACTTAGATTTTAAGTGCACTGCGTTTCCTGGAGGAGCACCGACTACAGTATACTCAGCTTAGCATGAGTACCGTTCTTGCTACCCGTTCAGGATTACTGAAGCTTGGTTGCTCAAAGCTGTTCTTGAAATGAGATTCTTCACTGATGACTATAGGTGAACCAGAACTTTGTCATTCTCTCTCAGCATCGCGGGCCGATCGCCGAACTCTTCAAGCTGTCGGAGAGATTATCCTAAAGCTTGCTCACACGTCCAACCACGACAACTCGCTGACACCTCGTCGCGATGTCCCAGCTCAAGTGGTTGATTTCAATGGCCTTGCGGTCTCCCAGAATGTCACCCTCTCGAAGTTGATGCAAGTGAGTACAACAAGCCGCAACAGCTTCTAGAAGATAACAGGAACAGCACGAATTCCTCAGTACGGGCTGGGATCAAAGCAACCTCGCACCACTCATTACGCTAGCTGCAGTGTGTTGTTATCGTAGCTTCAGATTCCGTGATGGTGCTTGATT
>NW_027042858.1:0-644 GCF_036872675.1 Lithohypha guttulata | reverse complement strand
TGTTTCGTCCTCAACATGATCAGTCGAGAGCTCGAGATGGGGTCGAGCTTGTGTCAAAGATGGCAGGAAACCTGTCGGAGAGAGAATAATTCAATCCTCGCTGTACAAGGCGTGCAGGAAGACCTTCACGCATTCATGGACGCAGGGATTCTGCCAGAGCAGTGGCATCGCAGTTTGAGAAGCTCGGATTTCTTAACTCGGAGAGAGCTTCAGAACCAAGTCTACATGACACGACTTCGGATTCTAGTTAGCGCACTCGAGCGCAGGGAGACGGCCTTCCTGCAAGCGCTGAGCAGATATCCAACCAGTACGGCCCTGACAAGCACCGTGGTCGATGCCAGATTCGTGAAGCGGAGACCGTGGCTAGATATCTGTTGCAGATCACTGCCTGCAAAGGTTGGGGCAAGATTTTGCTCATTAAGAGATCTCTATGGGGAGATACTGACGCTTAGTTTAAAGACTATGCAAACAGACGTCAAAAGTGCTCAGGTGGCTCTCATCTTGTCTGTCGACAGCTATGGAGTAGCTGAAGCACTTTCTCGGATGCGAATACATCCAAAACTAACACAGCTACGGTTTCACCACGTCGGCGACATGACAAATCTCAACACGTTAAGTCTAGATCAATCGTGGCGCGAGGCTCA
>NW_027042857.1:0-649 GCF_036872675.1 Lithohypha guttulata | reverse complement strand
GTGATCCAACATCAGATAGGCCTAGATTGATATAGCTATCTTATTTCTACTGAAGAATCTCCCCACGACGATGGCTCAATACACCCAAGCAGAGACCGGGCATGGAGTCAAGTACTGTCTCGATGCGATGTGGGAGTCGGGACTGTATCACCACAATGTAGAACCGTCATATCCAAGTGAGTTGAGTCGGCCAACGCCATAAGTCTCTCTTTGTTTGAGCGTTCAATATGGTTCAACATTGCATCTCTAATGTGCATAAATCGATGTGCATTAACCACTCCAGCGTGCTCAGCAAGTTCTTTTAACCACTTTGAAGACAGCACGTTTTCCTGTTTAAGCTTCTCCCATTTATGCCACAAATCCAGAGCTGGTATTGAGCTCTCGACCAGATATCGTGTCTGGGCCCAAGCGATTGACCTCTCCTCGCGATGGAGAAGCCTGATCTTTCGACAACGAAGCAGCTCCAGCGCACCGAAAAAGGACTCCACTGGTCGTGCCCGTAAGTGCATGCACAGGTCTAAAGCCTGTCGGCTGGGTAGGAGACTGATCGTTACGTCCCTATTCGCGGTGACCCAGGCGACCTCCCGCAATACTTGAGCAAGCTCCACCTGCAAGGCATGATCTTTGAAGGGATTAGGAGATTCAGCCA
>NW_027042856.1:0-650 GCF_036872675.1 Lithohypha guttulata | reverse complement strand
AACGTAAGTTGCGAAACACGCTCACTATCCGGTTAACCACTGCTTAAGACTCGAGGTTCACTACTGTCTGGCTCTATATTGACAGTTCATAGCAATGAAGTGAAATGGTGATCCACCAAAGGTCAGCCAAGATGTGGATCTGACTGGGGTCTTGCTCAACTATGGACAGAGTCAAGGTTGGCCTCAATGCATAGCCCGATGAGCTGACCATATGTCTCATGTGCATGCGACCATGTACTCGTGGTCGTGTAAGTATGCCTTATGAAAGAAAATCAGTTAGCGAGGCGCGTCCCGTACAAGTACAGATGAACTTTCCATCCGCAACGTACTGAACAAGCAATTTATCGGTATACATAGTACGTCACTGAACGGAATTTGATCGTCCAAGCACACACAACTGGTCGCAAAAACAACGAACCGAGAGAAGACACATGCTTTGCGAGTCGTTGTAGTTTGTAAGTTCTGTCGTCCACCAGCATGGATTGACTTCGCGGCGTGGGCAAGGAACTAATTACAGGACGCCACCTCAGACATCTCCACACCGGTTGGCAGGCAGCATTGTCCCCTCCTCCTCTCGACCTGATGCGGACCACCTCCGCCCGAAGCTTGCGCTGTGTTCATCTTGTCGAGTGCTGTCAGACCAGCGTCCT
>NW_027042855.1:0-653 GCF_036872675.1 Lithohypha guttulata | reverse complement strand
CCATCTCAATCCTCCGCTGAGGCGCCTGCATGAAGACCTTACAGCTTCGACGTTTAGTGTTTTCAGCGCAGCGGTAATACTCTAGTGTTGTTTCCACATCTACTTAAAAAGAATTAGCATACGACGTATTTGTCAGTCCGTCTTATAGTTATGATCTCATAATCTGGAAATTCCCCACTGAGTTCTGCTGCCTTGCTAGATTGTGGCGCGTGCTCCGGACGTGGCCGCAGATCTGCGGCCACGCTCCAAGCCTAGAAAGTTACATTAGCGTTAGGAACGACCCACTGCTGCTCGAGACCGAAGGACTCAAGGTTAGAAAGATGTGTGGAGAAGCTATATCGGCTTATGACACCATTTCTGAAGCAGTGAAATTCGAGTTCGATGTACTCAAAGAGTGTCGGTTCATGAATATTTCTCCCTCCTTATAGCACCTTGCCTGGTAATTACTATACGTAAGCGTATATTTAATCCTAAGCTGGAATACGTACTAACTTCTCACTTCTCATGCCACGCTTTCCAGCATCGATAGGATCTGTAGATTGTACTGACAGGGTTCGTAGGGTAGAACAGTCAATAAGCTTCCCTACTGATGCTTGTCTCAGAAAGGCATTCTTCGTCCTCCAAGAAGGCACAGGAATCCGCGAAACCCGCCA
>NW_027042854.1:0-661 GCF_036872675.1 Lithohypha guttulata | reverse complement strand
CCTTTGGGTCCCATGCCGAGATCGAGATCGTCGAGCGAATGATCAGAGACGGCCAGCGTCTCTCGTGGTTGCAGAGTATTTGTCGAAACAAATACGTGGCATTCGTAATAGCTCTCGACTGGACACGATGGCAAAAGATGTCAGACTCTGAGATGTTATTGACCGCGAATCGATTCCTTTATGCGCAGGCCACGCAAGGCTTGATGCTCCTGTTGGACACTTCTTGGCCTGATCAATCATTTGCTGCCTACCACGGTGAGTGACTTATTAAGCTTAAGACGTCCACTACTGACATTGCCTATAGTCGAGGTTTTCAGATTCCGCACATTGCCAGAGATAGAGCGCCTTCACATGGTTGCTACTTCAGATGAGAAGTGCTGGAGTTGCCCCCGCCTGGGTATCTGTAATTCCGACTCAGCGGCGTGCGTCGGCTGCACCTTGCGTGACACCAAATGCACTGCCTGGCCCTCAGCGGACAGTCTAGAAAAGTTCATAAGGCTCCAAACTCTTAGCACCATGGGGCTAGTCCTCCAGCAATTAGTTTCAGCACTCGATGGACCGGTGCGAGCAAGGGAGACAGCACTGACTTTACCAGGCTCTGAGAACGCTGAAGAGACAGGCCGAGTATGTATGCAGATTGCAGAGATTGTCAATATCATCA
>NW_027042853.1:0-663 GCF_036872675.1 Lithohypha guttulata | reverse complement strand
TGAACTGGACTGCTGAAACGTATCTTGCTGAAAGGAATTAATCTCGCTCGCAGGTAATTTCAATTCTTACTTCACATGGTCAGTGATCAGTAAAGGAATACGATCAAGCCACACTAGGCGACGAGAATCGAAACTGGTATTTCGACTGGTAGAGATACATTTTGGTTGTGCATTTCCAATAATTGAGCGACTCCAGTAGCCAAGCAAAAGGACCCGGATTTAGTTACACCGCACAGATCGATTCGCTGTCGACTGGAATGGCACTAAAACCTGATCGCGCTATCTGTTCTTCCGATGGAAGCGAGAAGCGCTAAGATCTCTTCTTCTTGCAGTGACAAGGCCGGTGTGTCGACTTCCCCTATCAGCTTTTGCTCGCGGCGAACCGTGTATTTAATTCCGAAGACCACTTCTGTTACGTCAAGCGTCTACCCAACACTCGGCGCAACGGCGACTGTTCACCATACAAATCCAGAAGTGGAACTTTCTCTGTGGTGCGAGACGAACTAATTGTTGCGATACGAGGTTGATCTTTGCAGGGCTAGACGAAGATCGACATGCTGCAGAACGTCAGTGTCAAAATCCCAGCCTAACTCGGGGATTCAGTGCGCCACAGACCTCATAGCACTTTCCCGAACCGGCTGTGCGCATTTCCATCGTCACTTC
>NW_027042852.1:0-674 GCF_036872675.1 Lithohypha guttulata | reverse complement strand
AGACAAGCTCTCTCGATTGCTTGGAGCTTGCTTTTCGTCTGTCGCAGTTCCACCTCGAGGTTTTTAATGTAGGTCGCGGCCGCTTCGAGTATAGCGGCCTTGCTAGCTTCTGGAAAGAGCACGGCGTTGTAGACGGAGCTGTCGCTCTCCTTCCGGCACTCTTCCTGTATGGATTCTCACCCGCGGTTGCTACAAGCGGCGTTGACACCATTAAGGCCTTGATCTGTTGAAGCGCTGTCGTCATGCGCTCTCGTCGGTTCTGTTCCGCCGTCTTGTGCGCTTCCTTTTTCACGTTCAAGCTCTGTGCCCACGTCTCTGGATATGTGGTTCCAGGTAGACATGTTCCCTCTACTATGTTTCGATAATTCGACCTAGACGACAGGTAAGCGAGACCCTTGTAAGAGGTTACTCTGGCCATCCCAGACTCGGCCTTGTCGGCATCCTCCTCGACCCCTCGTTTCAGCCTGGTAGGTGACGGCGTCAGCCTCTTTTCGTGGTTTGGTGTGCTTGTACCATTGGCCAATTCCTTGTAGTGGAGAACCTTTTGTGGCTGTAGGCCCAAAGTCGGCTCTTGCGTCTGCAGAGTGTTCGCGAATTGATGCGCTGCCGAGACAGAGCATTCTCTGTAATCCTGGCCGGTTTGCCCCACACGTAATGATCCCAGCTCTTTTTGT
>NW_027042851.1:0-697 GCF_036872675.1 Lithohypha guttulata | reverse complement strand
CTGCTCGCAGGCTTTTGCTGTCTTGCGGTTCACTCAACATGGTCAAGGAGAACCAAATTACAGTTTCCACAGATGAGGGTATTTTCATCTGTAACGCCTGCGACGAACGAGCATTCAGCTCTCATCACAATTTGCTCCATCATTGTCGCACGGCCAAAACACACATTGGAGAGTGGTGTGAGCCTTGCGAGTGGCTATTCGTGGCGCCAAATGCGCTCAGTTCTCATCTCCGTGACTCTCCAAACCACTGGATCTGCGGTCAGTGCCAGCTTGATGCAGACGACGAAGAGGATCTCGAGTCTCACATGGCACTGTCTCATAGTTGGTGTTACGACTGCAACAGTCGCTTTGGTAGCCATCAAGAACATCGGGTCGAGAGACACAATCGATGCGCAACGTGTGATCGCGAATTTGACACAAGCAACGGTCTCTTCATGGTGAGACGCGTTCGTTGGCCAGACATCGTAGCTGACATCTGTCTAGCATCAGAGAAGCCACACATCTCGAGATGAACAATGCTTCGCGTGTCATCGAAGATTTAAGAGTATATCTGGGGTGATATTGCACCTCGACCGAGGTGGCTGTAACTCAGGTGTCACGCAGGATGATCTAAATGCTTACGCTCTCGATCATCCCTGTTATCATCAGTATACGAACGACGAGAGCGAAGACTGTAAGTATCGATGTCCTACTTGCG
>NW_027042850.1:0-707 GCF_036872675.1 Lithohypha guttulata | reverse complement strand
TTTATGCTACAATTGCTAAGTAACAAGCATTATGCCTCGTCAACTGACATCTACCCAAAAACAAGAGCGAGAGAGAGGTTGGCGGAAGCATAAATTGCGGATCATGTCCTTGAAGCGCGAGGGTTTCCATGCGTACAATCAAAGAAGGCGTGGTTTCGATGCAAGGTGCGCCTCAGATCTCGTGCTTGATCTTGGCTGACTTCTCCTGTAGTAAAGATGCCTATGGGAGAATGATCCGTTCATGGACCAAAATTCCAGACAACCCTGGTGACAGCGGTATAGCGAATGAAGCCACGTCTGTCGTAACTCGAATGCAGATTTTTGATCTCAGATGTCCTTCGTCTGATGCAGGGACGACTACAGGCCCGTCTAGCAATACTATTCTCTGAGACGAGCCGATCAACTTGCCTAGCATGCAGACGACAGAGAACATGCCGACAAATAGCTGGATAGGGTTTTCTATGGAAACCGACATCAATCCCAGCTTTGACACAGACGAGCTGATGGACTTTGAGAACTCTGATATGGATAATCAATGGTCCGGTTCAAAGAGCTACTCTCAAAAGGGAAATATATCGACACGAGGATAACAACAAGCTACAGAAGAGTCGCTCACCAATCCACCAAGCCGCCCAAAATGGATATCTGAACATTGTGGCAGCGTTGCTTGAACGACAAGGATCTGACACAGTGGATGTCGACGAGGA
>NW_027042849.1:0-718 GCF_036872675.1 Lithohypha guttulata | reverse complement strand
GAGCTTCAACATGAACAGGAATCAGACTCTCAATCTTTTGGCTCCCTGCTTTGGCTGCAGCTGTGGCTTCGAGAGGAATTATTGTGAAGCTCGTCCCGGTGGTATATACTGCATCGACTCGACATATGTTGAAGATGGAGTAATTGTTCTGAGCACACCATTAGCAAGACAGTGTCGGCCAAGGTGCATTGCAAACGGACCTTTTTCTGGATGTCCATGGCTCGAATCTCGTTATTGAGCTTGCTCAGAGATTTCGCGTCGAGCATACGGAAGGGCGCATCGGATTTTCTCTCTTGCCATGTCGCAGCTATTATGCTGTCGAGAATCCTCCTACATGTATCTTGATCGTCACCGGAAAGTCTTCCCGGTGCGAGCAGTTCAGTCATGATCGAGGGCTGGTTGAATGTACAGCTAGTGTGCCAAAAAGATTTTGTGATTGATGATCATGAGGCACCTGCTTTGGGTTCGGGGAAAGTGGTGGGGTCGAGGGGTCGGGATCGTGCAAACAGGCCGGTATTGTTGCCTTAACGTGGCTTCACAATTGTTACCGTTTCAATCACCAGAAACGCAGCCACGATAATTTATGCTACACATCGCCTACACCCTGATAGATAATATGTGAAAGGCAACTGATGGTGCGTAAAAGCCTGCGTCATGATGTGAAGAATCACGTCCTTGTATCTAGCTTCACAATTCAATAACCGGTCCTCCGCACTGG
>NW_027042848.1:0-719 GCF_036872675.1 Lithohypha guttulata | reverse complement strand
TCACGTGATGTGCCCAGAGGCGTGTTTCAAGGTATGCCGCAGCGTATTGAACCTTGTAGTTTTGACTCATTGCGTAACGTCACGATACAACGGCATCAGCCGGAAATAATACAAAGATAATTAAAAAGGGCAGATCCATCTTGGCACACTGCGCCCACCACTATCAGTGGTGTTCGTCATTGTACATATAGTCGTTGATGGATGAATACATACTTCCCTTCTGCTAACTCTATGGATCAAGAGCATCGCTTGACGCGCCTCGAGTTTGGAAACATAGCTCAAGGGGGCGAAAGTCAACTGAACAAGCAGCGACCTCCAGCGTCGCCACGAGATCATTACGTGACGCCTACCAAAGTCAAACCACCGCGACTACCTCTTGGCCCGCGGCGAGACCTTGTAAATGCCGTGCAGCTGATTGAGAAGAGTGGTGCGGTGGACGAGGATTATATACCATGCTTTGAACTCGAACTCTGTGGTTCGTATGGAGTCTGGCAACAAAAGAAGTCACCTAAAGCCATAGTCCTAGTCCGTCAAAGGCCACGGACGGTGATACAGGTTAGGTTGTCGTTTCTTCAGGATCTAAAGCGATGCCCTCACTTCCTTGAATGCTTCGAGTTATTTCACACTCCTGACTACCTGCATCTAGTATATGAGTACGTTGATCTCAATCTGGTGCATATTGCAACGGTCCCATCTCGTCTTACATTGGAACAGCTAGC
>NW_027042847.1:0-736 GCF_036872675.1 Lithohypha guttulata | reverse complement strand
AATAGACCTGGCTATCTTCGCCGAAGTACATGAAGCCGAGCTCCTGCACAATCAGAGTATCGACATTCTGCGTGAAGAGCTTGGAAACAGTGGCTGGAAGATCGCGCCCCACATCGTAAAAAGGGTGTATTCGAGTCTAGGTGATGGAGCCAAGCTTCGAAAATTGGTTGGCAGCTTGCTGTGGCATGCTCGACAAGATATGAGTAAGAGCAACGAGCAGGACATGGCTGATCATGATATCGTTGTCCAATGGTGTGCGTACTGAATGCAAATGTCTACGCGAAGCTTTTTCCCGGTCCGATACACCTCGCTCCAGCATCGCAACTGCTTGTCCATGGCCGACCAGTCTACGTCTAACTCATCAAAAGTCTTAGTAAAAGGTCGCTCGGTTCGACCAGTGACTGAGACCACCACATTGGTGTCCTGCACACGAACTTTCCGCGAAAGACCGATCTTCTGCTGAAGCAGCTTGTCGAGCTGAGGACGTAAGCAGAGTCGGTAGAAAGATGCTGGATCGAGCACTACGGCCGGTTCGGTGTCTTTCACGAGGACCTGTTTGTTTAGCTTAACTTTCAAATCCACGCTGTAGTGAATGTACTGGGGAGGGTGAAACTCGTATTCTGTGTCAGCATGCCACTCATAAGACGATACAAAAGCAAGAGTGTGCACTGACAACGCAGTTGGCAGCACAGATGGTGTCGTTGTGCTAGCCCTGAACCAGTGTTGTGAATCTAGA
>NW_027042846.1:0-754 GCF_036872675.1 Lithohypha guttulata | reverse complement strand
GTGAGCACTTTAAAATCGATGATCATCTTGGTCATTCATATACACCACAGGCTACTGCACGTGATATCCTGGATTGGCAATGGGCCAGTGAAAGAGCTCCCACCACGTTCAGTGGCGATCCTTGGCGTACCACTTCATCTGGTGGTTCTACTTTCGTGATAAGGAATACCATGGAAACCAAACAGGCAGTAAATCTTGGCAAGATGCGCTGATAGTAGTCGGATGCACTCATCGGCGTGGTGGGCTTGGATTTCGACCCTGAAGCTACGACCATGGTGAACAGCGTAATCTCTGAACCAGCTCATAGAATACACTGACATCTCAGCGATCGGATGGCTATACCGTCGATACCTTTTCTCCGCGATACGACATGTGATAGTGACCCGGAGATAGTGAAGTCGCTTCTTTTGGAGGCAATCGAGGATGTCTTGCCAAGCTAAAGTACTGGCAAACTGCTGTTGGCTATTACCACATTGAATAGACTCGCTAACAAGGTCGATACGTAGGTCGAGACGATCCAGCTTTGAGGCACGTCGGAGCATCTTGTGCAGATGCTGTATATCCCTACAGCAGTTTGTC
The DNA here is from genome assembly GCF_036872675.1 of Lithohypha guttulata. Lineage (NCBI taxonomy): Eukaryota > Fungi > Ascomycota > Eurotiomycetes > Chaetothyriales > Trichomeriaceae > Lithohypha > Lithohypha guttulata. Next base: position 175 of record NW_027042846.1, on the reverse strand, counting down.
CATGGTATTCGCACATAAAGCTTGAGCTTCCTCCAAGCTTCGAAGCTGGGCCAAGGTATGCTGGCCATGCTACGGCAGTTGCCATACCAAGAGGGTTGTAGAGACCAGCATTTTCCAGATCCAGGCCAAAGCTGCATCCACGGGGCGCATTGCCTCTGCAACGCCCACCATTTGA
>NW_027042845.1:0-763 GCF_036872675.1 Lithohypha guttulata | reverse complement strand
GGATTGTGCTCCAACTGTATAAACCTGGGTTGGTGAACTTTGTACCCCACCTGAACCTCCATGCTGTGAGAGACATCATTGTCTCCTGTACCTGAATTCGATGGGAACCCCACAATCCCTGCACCATGGTAATAGTACGTACGTGCAATTGCACTAGGGAGAGAACCTACACAACGTAATGAGTCCTAGGCTTCGAAAAGGGTTGTATTCTATAAGCACATCGACCCCCTGCCGTTTGAGAACAAGCGATCGTCCTCTCGCCTCCGCACGTCCGTTACGTTTCTTAATTGGGGTAATACTTCGAATCCTATACTTGGACTTTGAGAGCAAACACTCTCGAAATGAGCACCACGTCGAACCAAATCTACGGCCTTACAGTGCCCGAAGGGCAATATCCGCCGTTCGCAGTGGTGACACCAAATGAGCATGCAGCATGGATCATTATAGCAACAGCCGTTGGCATGTTCTGCAGTATCTTCTTTGGGATCATCAGGTTCGGGGTTAGAAAATTCATCGCGCCAAAGTTCGGACTGGACGATTACATGTTAGGAGGAGCGACTGCTTTGATGATTATACAGTCGGCAATACTATTAGTTGCATGCTCGAATGGGCTGGGAAATTCGATTGACCTACTAGCGGAGGAAGTCCAGGCCAAAGTGCAATCGCTGTACTATACAAGCAATTTGCTCTTTATCCTGGCGCTGGGGCTGTCCAAAGTCTCAGTGGTCTTCTTCCTTCGAAGGTTTTCAAGAGCAAAATATCA
>NW_027042844.1:0-769 GCF_036872675.1 Lithohypha guttulata | reverse complement strand
GACAACGCTTGACTGAGATACTACAGCTACTCGGTGTTGTAAGCCGTGGAGGACTGATATGATTACCGCCCTAGATCTGATTCAAGGTTCATGCGCAAGGTACAACGTAGTTTAGCGCTGATGGCATATGCTCAAAAGTTGTGAGAGTTCGTTCCATAATGTCTGTTCACGACAGTACTCGTGTCAGCCATGCATGGCGAACCCTGTATAGATCACAATGTACTAAGGTACCAGAGTCCCCCTGATGCACAACCCCGCAAACAGGTAAGATTACACCACGAGACAAGGAGGTTGCAGTGTTGATGCCATCATCGTTGGTGATACAGCAGATGCGCATATAGGCACAAGCATTCGATCACGAACTACAAAGCAACGCCAGTCTCACCAAACCGCCAGACTATGCAAGCACAACCACCCATCAAACGACGAGTTCCAACGCACTGATGGACTTGACCATCGATCCGCCGCAATCAATTCTGGCACTCAAAGGTTGCTGGGCGCCTATGACCGACCGAACAATGGAGACGGAGCAAGTCGTCGTCCGGTTTTTCAGAGAGAAAACATGCTACAATTTACAAAACAAGAAGACCCCTGTTACGATTGACCTTAAGAAAATGAGGCCCATCACTAGACGTGAAGATGTGAAGGAGGAGCGAGTTGTGAACGTGGATGCACAATGGTCAATGGACCTCTTTGCTGCAGTTGAATTCGACCGCGTCCGCCTTGGATGGAATATCTTCGGGTACGAACAGTTGATCAGAGTTGTCAT
>NW_027042843.1:0-772 GCF_036872675.1 Lithohypha guttulata | reverse complement strand
CAAGCTGAACTAGATTTGCTTAAACAGAGCGTCAAGGATCTTACACAGATCAACAAAGAGATGACGCACACCTTCTGGGAATCGCGAGCTAACTTGCCTATTGCGCTGCACTTTACAGAACGTCCAAAAACGTGCTCGTTAGACTACGTTTGTCGAAGTGGACAGGTCAATCAAGGCCCTAGAAGCGATGGTGGGTGTGAACGACAGAAGGAACAGGATTTGGTACATGGACCTAGATATGCGCAGAAGATTCTGTACAATGATGTCTTAGCTGTCCTCAAGCGTCATGAGATGAATCGGGACACTGGAACGGCGAACCCACATTGTGGCCACAACCACATGGGCTTCACCTCTTTGAGTCAGTGTGGCTCAGCCCGCTGTTTCGACTGTATAACCGAGCGAGCAGAGACGCATAAGCCGTGCAAATTCTGCCACAGATTTCTGTGCTAGTCCACCTCTTGACCTGAATTTCTGAGAACCGCCTACACCTCGACGGTCTCTCAAGATATTTAACATGTCGTCGATCGATTCGATATGGGGTTTTGATGTACATAGCCCTGTCCTCAATAGTGACGATAAATACGTGTCTAATGACCTGTTTCAACCGAGTCCTCTTCTGAAGCTACACAGCACAGCCAATCTCGGTCTGTATCACATGATACGGCTCCAACGCAATATAGTGGGCTGCAACCGCAACCTCTCTTTCATGTGGCAAGAGACTCATGCTTCATACATACGTATGTCTTGCAAGTCTTTCAGTAGGCAAAGGCCA
>NW_027042842.1:0-782 GCF_036872675.1 Lithohypha guttulata | reverse complement strand
ATATACCGCTCCTTTAAGAATAGATTTGTCACTCTTTTACGATTGTGTACGAAAAGATGTATCTTGCAGAAATACCTCTATTGTTTCAGTGATTGATTACCTACCTCTTACACCCAGCCCAGCCTACGAGGGTTAAAGCGCAGTGCCTTGTCCATCTCGTCGTCGCAGCCCACGGTCACCAGACGTACCTCCAAGTAGTGTCTTAGGGAGAAGTAAACGTGGTAGCTAACGAATGAATCGTAGACAGAGTTTATCTACCGAATATGTCACAAAAGACAAAATATATATATGTTCTTTACAATCAACAACTAAGCTTCGAATTCACGTCACCCCGCGCTGAGACTCAACTTACAAGTCTTCCGTTACACGGAAGGAACAGAACCTGGTGACCAATTACAGCCTACTGCCACACCTCCCATACCTACATTCGTATTCCCCTTCTCTTCATCGGATGTCCCCACATCCTCGCCCCTAGCATTATGCCGACCCTCGACAGACTCAACAAGGTTCTCCGACTGCATCCGTCGGCTTGAATCTTCGGGAGAAACCGCGCGTGCACGCCAACCCGAATAGAAGGAATGATCCTTATCGCGCCTACCGGAACTCGGCTTAACGTAATTGTCCACACGTGTTGCGGGCTCGTTTGCGCTACGACGACCTGATCAGCATGAATCTTCACTTTGGCTAGGGACTCACTGTGTGCTGTCAACAAGTTGCTGACAATATGTGTCCCAGGTTGATTTCTGAGTGGCCAGGTGTTGAGGGTTGGTGGTCACCTTGAG
>NW_027042841.1:0-789 GCF_036872675.1 Lithohypha guttulata | reverse complement strand
TAGAGACCAGCATTTTCCAGATCCAGGCCAAAGCTGCATCCACGGGGCGCATTGCCTCTGCAACGCCCACCATTTGACCAGTGCTCGAAATCGCTGACAGACTTGTGCGGCAGGGTGCTGTAAAATCTCCGGACTGACAATGTTCTCGCACTCGCCGGTAACATTCCAAAATCCTGCCAATGGCCATGAGATCGAGTCTTCCAACACATAACCGATTATGGGGAATAGTATCTCGTTTGGCAATCGTAGGAGCGTCATACTGGGTTGATTGAGGATAGTTGTCAGAATCTTGGTGTTCCGCGACAGTTTATCATCGACATCCACACGTTATTGTGGCCACACGTCCTGAACCAATTTATCCAACGCCAGTTTGCAGCTTCGGGGAGGAGAAAATCTCCAGCGCAGTATGGACAGCCTCCCAGCAGAGATTCTGCTTGCCGTTTTTGAATGCGTAATGTTACCAGCAGACTCTACCGATTAAGCTAAGTCACTCACAGGTGCCACCGAAAGAGATACCAAGGACGCTACGAGTCTGTCGTCGTTGGCAGGAGGTTGGTAGACACCTTGTATATCAAAGGATGACCTTTCCTATGGCTCGCTGCTGCTCTTACTGCCACCCACGCCGATTGGGCGAGTCGACGGAGGCACAGCGTCTCAGGGTCATGCAAGGCTTATTGAATGCCAGTGTGGCGACACATATCAAAACACTTAATATCACAGCTCGCGATCCCAACTGTGCATGCAACGAGGTATCATCTAATTCTTGGCGGAAGGCTAATTTCCGACGGC
>NW_027042840.1:0-799 GCF_036872675.1 Lithohypha guttulata | reverse complement strand
GAGTGAAGGGTGAGCAAAGCAGCACATGGCCAGTCTTGAAAGGGGTGCTCACCCGCGAGAACCTGGGCTATTATACCGCGAAATCTATCTACTAGGGCTATAAATAGATCTAAGGGGATATTATCTATCTCTATAGGTAGCTAACGATTACCTACGCCCTATAGGTAAGGCTAGAATATTATCGCTAGTGTAATAGGGGCTCTAGCAGCTCGTTCGATATCTTATAGGCTAATAAATAATAGATTTAAGTTAACAGCGTACTTCTTCTTCTACTTCTTCTTAAAGGTATTTAGCTGCTTTATAAGGGCTAAGATCTTACGCTAAGCAGCTACTATATTAGCAGAGTAACTATTAATAGCCTTACGGGTCTTAGTAAAGAGAGTGTATACTGTTCGATCGATAGTAACACGATAAGAGATAATATTAACTACCTATAATAAAAGAGCGCGGTTATAGGGTGTAATAATAACGTCTAAATCGATAATTATAGGCGGAGGAGTAACGGCTCGTTTATTATATAACTTCTTAACTATACTAGGTATAAATCTTAACCCCAGGCCCTTTAACGGATTAAATAGCTATATACTAGCTATAGAAAAGCCAGTAGCGTAGTTAATAAGTGTTATAGCCCTTATATAAGCCTTCTAGTAGTGTAATAAGAACTACGCCTTCTTTAATACAGCTATATTATCTATAAGCGGGTTAGTACTTATTATAGTATAAAACTTACGCTTAAGCGACGAGAATACCGCTAGATCGAGAGGTTAGAAGATATAACTGGTATAGGGGATTAAATAGT
>NW_027042839.1:0-806 GCF_036872675.1 Lithohypha guttulata | reverse complement strand
CCTTGCAAGTGCTCCCCATGATGCTGCTTGTCGCATTCGCAGTGTTTTTTCGATACTGAACACCTTGCGATCTCGATGTGATCAATAAGCTGATGACACACAATCAAAAATTGTTCCAAGCTGGCTTTCTGCTCCAGTGTCTGCTTCGTCGTGACAAATCCGCCGTTTTTCTTTTTTTTTTTTTGACTGCTTGAGTTTTCAGGGACAGTCCGAGATTTCTCGCTCTGAAGGACATCGAGCTTGTGGCTAAGTTCTGCAATCCGGTCTTCGAGATCGGGGGTAGTGTCCTGCGTCGTTTCTGAGTATTTCTCCAAGAGCTGTCTGATGACCTTCACTGTTCGACTATCACACACAGTATTAGCGTCTCGAATCTTTTCGAAGCTATTGTCAAAGTGGCTTTATAACTACCGATGAGCTTCCTGAAATTGTCGATATCGCCTCCTAGCAATTAGAGCTTTGCCCATGCTCTGACACCTTCGAAACGATTCTCCGACTTCCCCATATTATCTAGCACTTCTTTCTCAAAATCTTTATATGTCTGACGGCAGTGTTCTAGAATGAGCCTTAACACTTCGAAGTTCTCTGTGGTCTCCTTAATATTTTTCGCCAGTGCTTACAGGACTATATTTAGGTCTCTAACCTCAGTCTTGAGATAGCGGACATCCTGTTTGCGACTTTTGAGACTGTCAATAGTCTTGTATAAGGAAGCGCTGGACGTCACGCAGAGTGTCACCAGTGATAGAATGGACACAAGATCCATCGCTGCTCCGCGAATGATTAAGGAGCAGGTACAGAATTATGTGGAG
>NW_027042838.1:0-808 GCF_036872675.1 Lithohypha guttulata | reverse complement strand
AAGATTTTATTTTTGCTAGTATTATCTGTTGTAAGAACTAATAAAGCATGTATTATTATAAAAATCATAAATTCATCAAATATACTTATACTTATATAAGAAATTAAAGCGATAAGTATATACAAGGCATAATTAGTAACTACACCAGTACTTAAGGAATCTATTTTTTTACTAATATCTGTAAATTTCTGCTCCAAACCAAAAGGTCCAAATAATTCAACCGCCCCTTTATCCAAAACTTTAGTTGTTTGCGCCCCTAAATTAAGAACTGTACCAGAAATATACCGATTATAGTACATTTCCACTAAAAATCTTTGGTTAAAAAAACTAAAAATATTATAACCTAATCTAGATAATTTAAAGCTAATAAGTAAATTAGGATAAAACTCCGTTAAAACAATAGAACAAATAGTTAAAAAAATAGTAAAAAATAAAGGCATTAATTTATAAATAGTATTAACCGCAAATTCCGTATCTAATATAAGTTCATGATGAGGATGTATAAATAATGCGTTATCTGAAAAAAAGTCTGAACCTAAACCTATAAATAGATCTTTAGTTATATAACCAAAGAATATAGAAAAAAACCCTAGTATAACTAAAGGTGTACTCATAAAAATATCACCTTCATGTGCGGATTTAGCCGGTTTATAATTTATTAATGAACCATTAGGATTAGTTAAAAAGGTTAAATAAAGAACTTTAACAGAATAAAGCGTAGTAAACATAGCACCAATTGTAGCAATAAAATATACAATAATACTAGAAAATTTATACTGACCGTAAGCCGATTCTAAAATAAAATCTT
>NW_027042837.1:0-809 GCF_036872675.1 Lithohypha guttulata | reverse complement strand
CAAGCTCTGAACACCTTCTTCGACCGCATGTCTACAAGCTTACAGTACCTGCATTGCTGCGGTACTCATTTTGTCACGGGGTTTACCGTCCGCCTCAAGAGTTTAAAGTATCTAGCCCTACACAGAGTCGTCCTCTCTGGTGCACAATTCCCTTTCCAATACACGAATCTAGAGACATTTTGTCTAGAGCCGGACGAGATTTACACTTTGAGCAGCAATTCTGACATGGCTTTAAATCACGCCACGATTGCTGCCTTGGATCAGGTCCGAGGTTTGAAGAATCTCTTTCTGCGATCAACCATGGCTTGGCCCCCAACCAGATCGGTAGTCGACGCCATCAGATCGTCCAGGATCCACTTCCTCATGTTAGACGGGAGTGTCATTCTGGACCCTTTCGACCAGCATAGTAATGGTGGCTACAGCAATCTCCGTGCACTCGCCCAAGTCGGTGGCTACATCAAGGTAAGCCACTGGTCATTTACGCATTGACATGACACTGACATGCCTTCTTCCAGCATGTTCGGCCAGTGGTACGCAGTATCAGCTACAACCACGAGTACGAGAGTCGTAAAGCCGCCTTCGATTATGCTCATTTGCCCACGCTGTGTGTTCAAATCTACAACGATCTGATATCACATGGCAGTAGCATGAAATATTAGGATCGTCCACTCGATATAGTGGGAGATGAACTATCACCACACGATGTAGTCGTGTCTCAGATCTTAAAGACGTTAAATCACGATACTTAAAACTCTTCTTCTACCCAATGGTTACTGCACGATGCCGTCCAAGACAGTCCTTTTACGTTA
>NW_027042836.1:0-823 GCF_036872675.1 Lithohypha guttulata | reverse complement strand
AGCCGAACGTAAGCAGATTGAAGCCAAGCACAACGGTCACGTTCGTGATTCACAGGTTGTGAGGCGCAAACGAGGGTCATTTGAACCATTCCAATCGTGAATCTCGACTTCCTGCCCATTGTGTATCTGTGTTTCGGGTTTGTGCTCGCTGTCTTTGAAGCTTGGGGAGTGTTGACCTTGTTACAACTTGTCTTCTTCCATATTGCGATTCTGCCTGTAGTGATGACTGTGAGTAAGTTTGGTCGTGTATTTGTCCAGTAAGATGTCCGGAAGGTAAATGAGGTGTTGGCTTCACGATGCAAGATACGTAATGTAGGATTATGTAGTTGCTACGTTGAGACTGGTTCACAAAGGTGGTCCGAAGCCGGTCCTCTCACATGGTATGGACTCGACTTTCGCGAGGTGTTCTTGCAGGATGACGACCAAGCTCTGCCTTGTCCAAGACTGCATAATGCCGATCACGTCTCGATCGCAAAAAACGTCCCCTACACTTGCGCAAGGGCGTCCACTAGAGTGGTCATTGCTTGATGAGGACGTACAGACCTGGACATTACCATGACTTGATTTCCGAGCAGAGAAGCAGAGACCTTGCAAAAGAGAAGCCATTTTGGCCGCTGTCGAGAGACCCATTCGATCAGATTCAACGCTCCTGTAGTGGCTTTGAGCTGTACGTAAAACGGTCCTCGGCGATAGTCTTGACCTTCATGCTCACCAGCTTATCACATCAACAAGTGCAAGTGACGCTCGGCTTAGGGCCGGGATAGCCTCAAGTGTACTGGACTAATTCGTTTGTGCTCAGGTGCGTGTTTCTGATTGCAAGGAT
>NW_027042835.1:0-826 GCF_036872675.1 Lithohypha guttulata | reverse complement strand
TTGGGCAGGACTGGCCCGAGAAGAAGAGCGCGTCCACAATCCGAAGCGTTGCAAGTTGTCGTTGAAAATGCAGAAGAAGATAACGAGGAGGATGAGGGATTGGGTGGGTATAGTTATTATGGCGTATAAAGTAATAGTAATTGCTAACTAGCGGGCATGTTTCTACTGTCAATGACTCTCTTCTCGCAGGTCAATCGGAGTTCAAAAAGCCAGAACGGTGACTATCTGATCATATTCATCGAGACTCTTGACAGCTACACTTCTCGTCTCAGCCATCTTGTTGTTATCATGCTCATTGTCTAATATTGCTTCTGCCAACGACTTACAGGCGATGTGCTCGCGATAAGTTGGTGGCTGGGAGGTTACCAGCGCGAATCGTTGTCTCCATCGGAAGATGCAAGCTGCAGATCTCACCGCCAAGCTGATTTTGGCTGGACTATGTCGAAGCGAAGGAGCTTTCGGCACACGTGCCCATGCACGTTGACATTGTTTGCTTCGTGGTTCAGCATTTTAACTTCAAGTCCTTTTATGGATGTCTGCTTGCTCGTACCACTGCCACTGTCGAACAGTGCTTTCTACGTTGATCAGGATTCCATCTGCTTGACTGAATCACCTCAAGATGTTGACCGAGAGGAGCTGTGTGGCTCCAGAGCCTGCTAAGAGACTAATGCAAGTCGCGCGCTTAGGCAGGCGTCACTCGAGATGTGATCTCTTTCCACCTTTCTGGTCTCTTCTTGTGCGGACCTCAAAGGCCATGACTTCTAACCTTCATGAATGCGACTGCTTCGCATGAGCTTGAGCGGTGAAATTGATTACTGTCGCCATC
>NW_027042834.1:0-874 GCF_036872675.1 Lithohypha guttulata | reverse complement strand
TTCGCCGGGTGCTTCTTCCTCCACAGAAGTGTGTACACCGAGGCGTGTTTCTCTTCCATTTGCTCTGATTGAATAGTCTGACACAGTTGATCGACTAGAAACAGACAATACACTTTCCCGTCTAGCTGGTCGTACAAGTACTGGTGATGGTGGTCTATTCGATCTACTGGATCTAGTCAATGTCCTTTCCGGTTGGCTTGGTTGTACGGGTACTGGCGACAGTGTACGAATGTTCTCACGTAGTGAGTTTAGACGTTCTAATGCACCTGATCCTGCTCGTAGTCGTCCAGTCCGAGATATTGAAGGACGGAAGATTGAGGAACGACCATCTCTAAACTGACTTCCAAGCCCTATTTGAGCTCTTCCTCCTGGGCCAAGATCGATCGTCCTAGAACGTTGGACTGGTTGAGTTGCAAGGATCGCTTCTGTTGGTTGTTGAACAAGCTGAGTCAGGGCACCCGCCGCTGCTTCAGTGGTTGAGTTATGTCGGCGAGTGTAGTCATATGGTCGATTGCTAACACCTCGAAGAAGTCCAGCGGGTATCAAGAGGTTGCCACCAACAGTCTCACCTTCAGCCAGTGACTGTGTTTCGTTCATTGTCATGGAGACAATTGTCGAGTGCACTTCGGAACATGTACGTTGATGTCAAGTATATTTACCCACTCCGACATATTACAGTTCGAGGATGCCAGTTTCCTCTTCAAGAACGACACATCCATCAAAGAAGCCACAAAATTTAAGTTCAATATAAATACACCCTCTTGTGTGTTTGTGGTCATCTTTGTCATAATTCTCCTCCCGTAAATTATGCATCGCTTTCAGCGATAACATATCGAATTCGCCAACGGTATCAACAGATATCGCTGATGTAGTT
>NW_027042833.1:0-898 GCF_036872675.1 Lithohypha guttulata | reverse complement strand
AAACTCCGTCTCATCCAAGTTGTCTAGTGAAACTACGTAGCTCAAGCAAGCCGTAGTGTATCTGTAGGTACTTTGTCACCGCCTGGCGTGGTAGTACCACGGAGTCGTAGTTCGCATTCGAGGGCCAGTTCTTCGATTAGCGCTAAGAAAGCACTGAAGTCTTTCAAACCGATGAGAAATGTAGGTTCAACGATCTGACCGTTTTCCCCTTGACAATATGCATCGCCTTGCTCGCTTACTGAGAACTTGAACACATAATCCCTAAACTTCGCCACAATGTACTGCTTTCCTTCCGCTTCTTCCACATCAACGCATGCTCCAAGTTGAACAAGTAAGTCTTTGGCTGGCATTAAGGCGCTCGATCGTCCAGGTTCTCCAACCTGCTGAAAAATGAAGTAAATTTTCTGTCCACGGGCCTGAAACCAACCCGAACCGTCCGCGTCAACTAACTGCTATGTTAGCACTATACAACAGCTGACGATATCTTACGGTATGACATTTTTTCGAGCTTGAGATTTGTAATAGAGCTTCTGACGTTGTTGGGTAGCATATAAATATAAGCCAGACGAAAGTGTGACGTGAAAGGTTTCGGTCTGGGCTGACAGCCGCGCTGCCAACACACACCTGCCAAGTCAAGACTCTATGCAGTATCCGCAATTCAGCGTCTCTCTTCTGAGCAAGAACCGTGCAAACACGTACAGCGGCTGGGAATGAGCTGACGCAGACGAAAGCCTGCAAGGTTGGCGTGCGCCGAGATGACGGTGAGGCAAGCACTCATATCGTAAGGTTGGGGTCGGCTGAGCGTGAAGAAGACGATGTGGAACGGACAATAGTTCGACGAGAGTAGCTTACTGTGATCCACTTAGGCAACACCCCAGTGACTTAGATTGATTCCTCT
>NW_027042832.1:0-922 GCF_036872675.1 Lithohypha guttulata | reverse complement strand
AGCAACCTCGCACCACTCATTACGCTAGCTGCAGTGTGTTGTTATCGTAGCTTCAGATTCCGTGATGGTGCTTGATTAGTGTGGTTCATTTCATGTTGCCATCAGTATGTTTGTAAGCAAATGACAAAGACTCCTATCTCTTCGGCTGTAATTCTGATTTTACCTAAGATGCCCTAATCCTGGTAGGATATGCCTCGGTATGTTGTCAACCGATCCAAGAGTCTACTTATAGCGAGCATGTCCCTCTTCGAGGTCGTTTCTTCTTTCTTTTCTTACTACGTCTGTCCCTTCCTTCGGCTCCGCGTCACGACTTCGGCATGGCGGTCCAACTCCACAAATCTACATCTGCACAACGAAGGTTGACCATTCAGCAGCGCAAGCACATAACACAACGCAAGCGTTCTCGTCTAGTCAGTGCGCTCAACAAAGCGAAGGTGAAAAACGCTACCTGGCAAAACGGTGCCATAGAGTTGAAGCATGATTTGGTGAATCTTTGTCACAAACTGTCCTCCTCAAGAATGGTCAGCGTTGCCACTCTTACTGAAGATGACGACATACTCAAGGTGACAGAGGAGCTAGAGAGTCGCGTAGACGATCGTCTACGGGAGCTGAAACAGGCGCGAAAATTACAGGTACAGCAAACTCAACAGTTGCGCACTTTAAAGGAGATCCATAAGCAAGAACGAGCTGAACAGGAGCAGGCTCATGAACGTCTTGTTACTGACCTGCGATTGAGCTTGAGCAAGACAGAGGGGGAGCTCAAGGACGTCCAAGCTTGACACACTACACGTCTGATCAATGATCGAGATAGATCATGGCAAGTTCAGCATCGAGAGCATCCTCTGCAAGCTGAACTAGATTTGCTTAAACAGAGCGTCAAGGATCTTACACAGATCAACAAAGAGATGACGCACACCTTCTG
>NW_027042831.1:0-931 GCF_036872675.1 Lithohypha guttulata | reverse complement strand
AAACTGGGCACGGTGACATGGAGTACCAAGTCGCCATCGTCTTGCATTTGACCACTCGAGTAGATGAAGGGTTCTACGCGAACACTTGCTGGCTGTACCAAGGTGAAAGGGTGTTGTCCTTCGTTATGCTTAGAGTAACGATCTTTCGTAGCAATAGACTGGAGGTAGATCGAAGCTGATCGGAAGGCATCCTCAATGACGACCACATCTGGCCATTCAAACACGGAACGAAAATTGCCTCGATGGTAACAGATGTATTCGCGAAGATTCCTGCCGTACTCTTGACCCCGTGCACACAGCTTGCACTGCCATGTATCACGACTCTCGGTGACCGTGCACGTCGAACACTGTTGAACGTGTCGAGTAAAGTCTTTCAGCATACAGCTCTCATCACCTCGGGGCCAACGAGGCCTCGTTGTTGCGAAGTGCACCTTCTTTGGTGTCATGTTGTTTCGTGGCTATTCGCAAAGGTCGAACCGAACACAACATGGGGGCCCATATGTAATAAGAAGAAACGCCCACGTATTCTAGTGGGATACTTATAACATAAAACCTTCCTCGACCACAGCAATTCGCAAGGAAGCCTCGATATGGCTGCCATGTCGAGCAAAGCGCAGCAGAACCATCTGAATTCCTTCAGAGCTCTAGTCTCGTCCATTTCGTCCTCGGTGGTGATGCTGTTGGTTAGTTTGCTCATCTATGCATTATCAGTCAGATCGCCAAAGCTGGGGATAATTTTGTATGTGGTGACACTACTGAACGTGCACTTGATACTAACGAGGTCCAGTAACTCACGTCACCATGCTTTCGGTGGATTACCAGCTGATAGATCGCAGAAGCACACGCTTCTCGAAAAGATTCTTGCTGTTGTTGTACGACCAGAGAAACAGATTTTGCACGATTATGGCATTGAGGCAACACTCTTCCTGCG
>NW_027042830.1:0-932 GCF_036872675.1 Lithohypha guttulata | reverse complement strand
GCCGACTCAGCATTAGATCAACAATGCTCACCAACAGATTGGTTCACGGTCATGTGGCTTGAACACGACGCGCTCCTTTTTTCATCATTCTCGAACAAATCCTTGCAGAGAGTGCTGGGCGTTTCTTCTAGTCCATGAGGATGATCGACAATTTTCCACCAATCTCGCAAATTTGGAACTGCTTCTTTCTCCGATGTGCGAGAGAGGTCTGAGACTGTCAAGGCTAGCGCACATAACAACTTCCGCTCTCGCTAATGACACAAGCTAGTCAGGCGACATATCTAAAGGCATCTATATTTCCTTCCAATACAATCTACCCTAGGCATCGACCGTTCAAAATGTCCGTCCATCTGTGGTTTATGTCTAGCCGAGCCAACAGCTTTAGAAAGGGTGAAAGGTCTTTTCCACGAATTAAAAATGAAAATGGACAGGGTCCGATGTATGTATTTTTTTGTCAAATAATTTGAACGTCCAATCATGGGTGTAGAACTCTATCTCAATAGATAGAGGAAAGCTATTCCCTCGAATCGCTTGATGGAAGCTCCTTGTTGTTCAAGCCAGGATGTACCGTATAGTGTAGCTGCTGATTCAAGAGATTCGTCCATGCAGGAAAAGTAGAAGACTTGATCGTTGACCTTGAATCTGCCTGTCCTGCTCATATTTAGACCGAGAACTTTGATAGTTAATACTAGAGTGAAATTGAGGCTGTAACTCACCGTCTGACATTTTCACAAGGATAGGGGCGTTGAGATTTCGACACTGAGGCTTTCTTAGTAGTATATATATATCGGTAAACTGCTACCGTGACAAAGACTATCTCGATCTACGCTGCTGTATTGCTGACATACAACTGCTGGACCCAGACGTTACGGAATAGTGAAGCCAAAGGAATGAATATCGTGGGAGCGCTAACCTGTGAGTATGCCTTCGAC
>NW_027042829.1:0-940 GCF_036872675.1 Lithohypha guttulata | reverse complement strand
CGATATGGTGCGCCAGCAAACAGGACCGCGCCAGCAACTTCGACGTGTCCCACGCTGTACTCCACCATAAGGTCATGCTTTTCCTCTGGAACGGGTCATGGCGTTTATCTACAACGCAACAATCAGTCGAAGCCGTCTCCCGAAAGACAGAGGGTCCAAGACAAGATATCGATCTATTGAGGCCCAAAACAAAAAAAAAAAAAAAAAAAAAAAAAACACAGCAAATGGTGAACGTTGTATGAATCGTTCGTCCGTGAGCTTTGGCAGACGAAAGCGTTTCGAGAAGAGTGTTTGTTTAAGAATGTGTCAATCCCATACTTTTCGGCTTCGGTCCACGAAACCCTTCTCCGGCCTGTCTTCCAGAAAACTGGTACTTAACTCCGTAATTCTCACGGTTCTAGCGGAGACGTCGACCGAGACACCTCAAAGCAAAAAAGAGCTTGATTCCACCATGCATTGCCGTCTGCTGCGGTTCGCTCAGGATTTGGTCAACCATATCCTGCGTTTTGTAGACATCAGCCATTGCCTCGCAGCCAAGCTGTCGCTGCTTCAATCAGGTCCGTGCCGAGTGTAGGCAAGCACAGTTACATTGCCTGCGACATGCTATTTTTCTGGTCGCGCAAGGACATCGACCGTTGTTCGGGTCTCCACAAGGTATGCCATAAGTTCCGCAATTGCAGAATTGTATCTTAGAGAACCGATGCTTTCTGCCAACTCGAAATGACATTCTCCGTGGGGAAACTGGTCGCCTGCGACCTTGCACTTCAGAGGTGTCAACGATCATGTTCGGTGATTTGAGGAGGTTACTGTTTCAAAAAGGGCTAGTAGCAGCATGATGAACCTGCAGAACCGTACATACCTTGGCAATTGAGGTGCAAATCCCTTACAACGATGCTTACCCGGCTCTTCGGGCTTCTGCGTGTTGTAGAGCTGTGAATTC
>NW_027042828.1:0-956 GCF_036872675.1 Lithohypha guttulata | reverse complement strand
TCGCGAGCGACGGAATCAAATGCTCGTACCTAGCCCATCGGAGTAGGATAATGTCTCGTTGTTCAGAGCTAAGAGACGAAAAGAGTAGTGCCGCGGATTTCTCAACGTACTCTCTATCAGTCTTGCAATACTTCAGGCTTCGAGACTGTAGTGAAGAAATGGTATTAGCATCTACTTTATCCAAGGCATCAATGTCGCCATCGAGAGCACTATGCCAGGCATCGTATATACAAGTCAGGTACTTCATTACCCATTCGTCGCATTTCAGTCGGAGAAGAGTGCCCACATTACCAGCAAGCATGCTGCTTGCCATTGCAGGAATCCTTCTTGCGATTTTCTCGAAGCTGGCATTGAGCCGGGGGTGAGCGTACAATCTGCGAAGCTCTCTCGCCTCATCTCGAGAACGAATACGTGCCCACCACATATCGAGCTGTTGGTGATCATCCCGATCGCAGCGAAGAATATGGAAGAAGACCTCCCCGGCAGTGAGGGGAATCTCGAAGAACGTTTGGTCTCGCAACGATTGTTGAAGCTCGGCGCTTATATCTACATCCATTAGTCTCAAATCACTAGACAATGCGTTGATCTCACCTGGACTATATATCGCCACGACCCACCAGCGATCACTCTCGGGTAGAACAGTCGCTGCGGCTGCTGTGCGATGTCTTCCATGCAGACATGGAAGCTTGAACGTGGGATTAAACATCAGCTGTGGCCATCGTTCAGCATCTAAGCTCAAGAGGTCGTCAGCAGTAGCGTTGGCTTGTATTGCTGCCTGCAGCAGTATTTCCCTTGCCAGGATGACAGGGACATGGTGTGCAAAATTCAGACGGAGGCAGCCAATTTGTCGGTATTTCGACGCTAGGTCATCTAGGACGCGAGAATCCAACCCGCGCGACGTCGACTGTTGAAAATCCAGACAACTGATGAGTACGCGAGCATAGCCTTGGAACGTC
>NW_027042827.1:0-977 GCF_036872675.1 Lithohypha guttulata | reverse complement strand
TAAATCACGATACTTAAAACTCTTCTTCTACCCAATGGTTACTGCACGATGCCGTCCAAGACAGTCCTTTTACGTTATAATCGTGCTGTCGACCTCGGTCGGCTCCTTATCAACATTGCTCTCCTGGTGCTCATAGTATTGGTATCTGAAAACCATGATTCGTGGTGGACAAACGATCATGACTGGTTCGTCCTTGGCGGAGTCGTCGCGGCATGTGCTGTCAGTTTGTTGCGCAGTGTCCTCACCAATCAGTGCAAGGACGGAAGCAGTTCACTCCGAGTCACTGTCATCCTCTTCACACTGCTCGAAGCTGGTTTGTTGTCGGTTGTCCTAACAATGCTTGTGAAAGAGCATCTGTTAATTGAGGAGTGTTACGGGGATCCTTCCAATGGGTCGTGCAGATACGTGGTAAGTCGAGCTACATATGAACGCCGCTGTTGACTGACAGAAATAGGTTGCTATCTTTACCATCCTCGCCGCGTCGCTCTTTCTTAATCTATGCGTAGCAATTGCGTTCACGTTGATCGCGGTCTATGTGCCCGTATCGGATCGAACCAGGGACAATCGAGAGTCCATAGCGACATACTATTAAATTCGAGTTTTGAGTTTAAGCTTCCGGAGGGAGAGCTTTCTTAGATAGACTATCGTAAAGATCAGCTATAGATACATGGTTAGATCTGTCATATAGTAGATCCAACTTTGGATTTAGCAGTCTACAGTATCTACAGAATTGAATAAAAGTTACTCGAATACCAAGTGCAATCACCTAAGATACACATCAATATCACCTCTCTATGAACCTAGCTCGTCGCCGTCTATAAGTTGTTCATAAGTTGTGATACGCCTTTTGACCTCTATCTATAAGTATTCGTTCTGCGAACAAGTCTTACCGGAATCGTGAAACTGGGCACGGTGACATGGAGTACCAAGTCGCCATCGTCTTGCATTTGACCACTCGAGTAGATGAAGGGTTCTAC
>NW_027042826.1:0-986 GCF_036872675.1 Lithohypha guttulata | reverse complement strand
GGTAGCAATCAGATCGAGATCGCTTTGATTGTCAATCAAGCTGGATGTTTCCAAGTACCATTAACGCGGCTAATGCACAAAGTTCCCCGAATTATATGGCTTCTGGCTAGCCTCAAAAAGCTTCGGTCATACTGGGGGACGATTGAGTCAGCTATGTGATCGAGTGCTACCTCAACAACAGCAAGAAAGCATGCTTAGCGACACCACTTTGAAATCACATGTGTCAAAGAACCTTGGAGATTTTCTCGCAGCCGAGCAGCGCCTATCTCGTTTATCTTGTTATCCAGTGTTCTAAGAGCTCTGTAGCATTTGTTCCGATAGGACCTGTCCTATCTATCATCAATGCGATCCGCATAGGCTCGTCCAACACCAATGGATGTGCCCTTCGTGAGTCCAGCTTCTAGACGAATTGGCCTCATCGTCATTGGCTCATTGCTAATTCCACCTCGTGCCTCCGGCGAAAGTCTCTGACCTTCTGCTTCGCTTCTGTACGCTCTCGTTTGAGGCGCTGATATTCTGAAATCTCGTCACTCGACAAATTGCATAACGAGAACTGTGAAGTCTTGGACGACAAGGCTAGTGTCGAGTCTCGAGATCTGAATGACTTCGGAGATGGTGGCACTGGTAGTGGCGTTGTCGGTGCTGGTTTTGGTGGTGAATAGCCACACCGCGGCTTCAGCTGTCTTTCTCTTGATGGTCGTATCGGTAGAGGTGGCAATTCTGGCGATGGGGCTGGCGATGGGACTGGCGATGGGAATTGTGGTAATTCTTGTGCAAGTTGTCCTTCACGCCACCGCTCTTGATTGTTGGCTGCAAGTCTTTGAACGTGAGTTTTCCTATAGAGGCAACAGCCAAGTGCACCCCCAATCATGGTGGCTACATGACTGAAGAAACTTTCAGTAGTAGTGACGTGCTTTGGCATGGAGTGGTCCATGTGCAAGGTCAGAAGTCAGGAATATGTGAGAGAGAGTTAGTTACCATAAGTT
>NW_027042825.1:0-989 GCF_036872675.1 Lithohypha guttulata | reverse complement strand
CAGAAATCAAGTATTGCACCATATGCGGGACACTTGCAGACTAGACTGGCGTCTGCAGTGCACCCGCGTAAGAAGTTGTTCCTAGCTGTGTGGTACGTGTGTGGGTTTGCGAGATCGGTTCAACGAACCACGGTTTATGTAGGCTAACGCCCGGACGAAGAATAGAGTAAGCCACCTTTCTCCCAGGCCTACTATGCACGGCAACAGATTACTTGTAGACATTCATTCGCAGCTCATCGTGGCATGAAAGTTGTTCGCCTTGTGAACGTAAGCATGTACCCTCATCGGATGCGTAAAAAGCAAGAAGGCATATCGCGCCGATCTACTAGAAACGTCCACCAGCGGCTAATATGCTCGCTTCGACGTCTCTGCTATCTCGGTACACCATCTACGCAACCTGTTCAGATCTTTGACGATGATGATTCAGTGGAAGACGTCCTTCAATATATTTCCAATACAATCAAAACCTTAAAGTCAGTAAACGATGAATTACAGCAGAAATGCATACTGTTAAGCCAGCATCTAAACACTCTACAAGCCGTGTACGCAACACATCTCGAGCATACAGCAAACGTGAAGATCACATGTGAGATGTGCTGCACAAATGCAGTCGATACAGTGATTGAAATATGTGGGCACTGTTTCTGTGAGGCTTGCTTGCAGCAATTGGAGGAATTCCATGCGATATCGAGATGTCCAAAGTGTAGGCTAGATTATCAAGGCAAGAAGCATCATCTCTACCTATGATGACGTGGACGTATTGCGGTTAGTTATCACCTTACAACAATCAGCATCTTGCAAGATATAGACAGAGTTTATAGAGTGTCATCAATAGTTGCTGACCTCTAATTAGAATCGATACAGTATCTACAACATAAATAGTAGACGCTACGACTAATATACCTGAATCATGTGATCCAACATCAGATAGGCCTAGATTGATATAGCTATCTTATTTCTACTGAAGAATCTCCCCACGACGATGGCTC
>NW_027042824.1:0-997 GCF_036872675.1 Lithohypha guttulata | reverse complement strand
TGACGGACGACAAGAGTTAACAGCGACAGGAACGTCCAGTTCTTAAAGTACACAGTAAGTCTACTTCTGTAAGCTAGCACGTCCTTCACTTGCACTGCGGGTCGAGGCTGCAGTGCCGTTCCATAGTAAGCATGGCTGTGCGTAGTAGTGGGGAAAAAAGTGGTCCGTCTGTGTGCACTGCATGAAGCATCCTATTATTCCTCAAACAGAATTTCCGTTTTTGCTTTTCACTGCTCTGTGCGGTATGCAGCTGTAATCGGAACGGAGCTCTTTAGCGCCTGCTCTTGTCGATCAGGCAATGCACCAATAGTGTCTGCCCGTGTTTTGCCTCCTGCCGTAGCAATCAGAAAACACAAGCTGCATGACCTGTTGCCAGCGAACCACTCCTCGACTGACATCCAGCAAGGTCTGCTGTGCCCTCGTACCAAGAATTAATGGTACCGCCATATTGTTTTGTCTTAGAACCTCCGCCACTAGGTCCGCGAATCACTCCACCACTACTTACTCCTTCTGGTTTCGTCCAAGGGACGGTCACACACCAACGCCAGTTTGTGCATATTATTCTTAGCTCTAGATCTGATGAGCTTTCCCCAACTTTGCCTTGTTCAGGAGCTTTTGTCTTCAAGCTATAGATTCACAGCTTACAGTAACTTTGTCGACAGTACTCGCTCTGTTTGTCATTTTCTTCTAGTGAAAGAGGCTTCTGCTTCCTTCTATTACGTGCAGCGAGCGTCAAGCAGAAATCGATGATCTCACTAGTGGCGACACACGTTGTCCTAAATGGGAAAGCTCCTGCCTATCGGAGCTTGGCAGGACTATTGCTCTTCTCTAATACGTCAGCCTCATAACAGTTCCTGAAACGGACAAGGTTTTAAAACAATATACGTGAAATTCTCAATATACTCGTGCACCCGAAAAGCATACCAAAAAGAAAATCATCGTGGATGTCACCTGTTGGTCCTATGACGACTGGAGTGACAGTAATTGCTGCAACTCT
>NW_027042823.1:0-1008 GCF_036872675.1 Lithohypha guttulata | reverse complement strand
CGGGTGAGCACCCCTTTCAAGACTGGCCATGTGCTGCTTTGCTCACCCTTCACTCACCCTGCACTCACTCCATGCTCACTATTCGACCATCTTCCACTCACCTCTGCTCGTCCTGTTCAGCCACACGATGGCTCTGCTGTGGGGTCGCCTCTGTCTGCCTTGTTTCACAGTCATGGTTGCTAAAATGCTTTTCGACCATGTGATCGTGCTTGTCCTCTTCGCAGATCCTGACTCGATCTTCACCTCCCTTCTTCCTGCACTTCACACTTGATTCTTACCATGAGCACCATATTGCACGTTCGCGATCAAGAACGCAGCCAGGTTGACGGCATTTGCAATGCCTCATCCGAACATGGATTCCGTCCAGAGCAGGACTCTGAACTAAGGCTAGAAGTTGTGTCTCATGAAAAGAATGCTCGTGATGTGGAACGGGACCTCGTCCGCAAAACTCGGGGCTACCATGAGAAGATTGCAGGTACCACGACGACGATGGTGCGGAAGCCCATTGCTCCAGGCACGAACCACTTCTATCAGGTCATGCTGAGAGAGTGGGACCTGTTCCTGGTCGAGTACGATGGTCTCCATGATCCTACCAACATCAAGACAGCCAAAGACTTCGTGCTGTACTTCACCAGTGGTCGACGAGGCCGCAATGAGCCTGGAGGACGTTTGACAAAGGCTTACGCCCATACCGCGTGGAAGTCGTTCATGGCAGCCTGGGGTCGCAAGCATCACATCTCCTTCAGCAAGAGCCACCAAGACACCATTCTGAACTTCATCAACGGTGGTGAACACGATGAGGGACCCAACTTGACACACAAGGCTCGACCCATTCGTAACTTCACCCGTGACGACTTCCTGATTTGTGTCCAGCAGCTGTGGCAAAATGACTGGCATGACTTCGTCCATGAACGCTATCGAGTGGGGCTGCATCTCCTCCTGCTGCTCCATTGCAATACATCTGGTCGTCGTGCTGAGTACGAAAAAGAGCTGAGATACGGCGACATC
>NW_027042822.1:0-1010 GCF_036872675.1 Lithohypha guttulata | reverse complement strand
AACTACATGACTGCAGAAGAGCTGG
Organism: Lithohypha guttulata; assembly: GCF_036872675.1. Classification (NCBI taxonomy): domain Eukaryota; kingdom Fungi; phylum Ascomycota; class Eurotiomycetes; order Chaetothyriales; family Trichomeriaceae; genus Lithohypha; species Lithohypha guttulata. The sequence continues at coordinate 985 of NW_027042822.1, read as the reverse complement.
TCAAGATCGATACGCAACTCGCTGTGGCGTTAAAGGGCGCAGACGTTTTACTATTCTGGACCGGAGTAGAATGGGCTCATGTCCAGAGGTGGGCTAAGATATGGAAATTAAAGACGTTGACAATCGCGATGGGTCCACTCATGGATCCGGCAAATCCAAACAGTCCCAAGGCGCAAAAGTCGAAGAAGGTATATTCCAGGTATGTGAAGGGTGCGTCTGGTCGTTTCGCGGAGTATGCGCGACAGCATTGCCGAGTCGTTGTCCTGACAAATCCGCCGCCCAATATCTATAGTAACAGGGAGAACAACACCTACCAACATCTTGAAGAGCCCATCCTCAAAGGCCTGTATGGTGATCCTCCCGTCCGTAGAATTGACTATGTGCACCCAACGGTCGATGGTGCCGCACACGTTACCTACCAAGCCTGGCCATGTGACAAAACTGATGACTGGTTCATTTCTTATGGTGAGAAAACTGTCAACAAGTGGAAAAAGCTGAGTTGGAGCTACGAAAGTCTCATTACTACATCTCAACTAAACTTGATGCCACTACAGAAGCAGATCCTGCCTATCGCCTCGATGTTGCGTATCCAAACACCGCAACCTTCTATTCAGCCAGTGGATATGGCTGTGAACACCTTCTTGTCTAGCTCAGACAACTTACCTAATTCAATTGCCAATGATACTGACGTAGAGCACACCATGACTGAAGATAGAGATGTGGCGCAACCTCAGCAGGATACTGACCTCTTCGAGACAGGTCAGCTATCTGCTGCGCTTGACATTCGAGGTCATGAGAGTCGAATCTTTCCCCGCGATTCGAGGCCTAGTGAGCCAGCAAGTAGTGACGGCCACCTTACTGGCACACAAGTCCGCGATCAAGTGGATCAAAGAATCGACTTTCATGAAGAAGAGCTCTTCTGTGAGCTTGACCGCTCACCAACACCAGTGTATACGATCAAGAGGTGTGGAGAGCCAGTGCCACC
>NW_027042821.1:0-1014 GCF_036872675.1 Lithohypha guttulata | reverse complement strand
GAAGAAGTCGTTGTCCAACCACGTCTGCATCCCAAGTCCTCAAGGGATGTGGGAAGTTTGACGAGAAAAAACAGCGTCAATGATGCAGACACAAGAAGTATTGGGAGTGATGAGAGCCGACGGATGATGATAAAGAAAGAAGTGAACTGGCAGACGACGGTTATGCCTTGTACGACCTGACGAAGGCATGGTGACCTAGAAATGCTTTCGTTCTCCTTGGTGTAGAAGCCATTGGATGTTGTATTCATCTACACTATGTAAGGTCTGTCTATCAGGACCACTGCACGGAAGGGATCACCGTATCTGTATCGTCAACGCCTTCACTTCTTCCAAGGATGACGAATTGCTCAAGACACCCTCAACTTCCATGGTCTCAATCACAAGGTTTTATGGAGGTTGCAGTAATAGCTGTCGCCACGGACTGCAACGTTTTGAGCACTCGATGTGGTGATCCAGGCAGGAACAGGACTCTGTTGTGCTCTGTTGCAGCAACGAGAGTCGAAGTGGCCTCGGATGATCAGTATCATTGTGATGCCCCTTATTACTCGACCATGGATTCCAACTGTCGTCAAAGTATGTGAAGGAGTGACCTGAGATGTTGCTTCGCCAAGCACAAACCATGACAATGCTTGTCAACTCGGGAATGCGTACGTATCCAAAGCCTTGTTCAGGACTGGTCCTGTAAAGCTTGTCGCTTCAGTACCAAGTACCTCCTTCACGACAGTGAGCCATTGCTCGACAGCCAGGACACAATTATGCTGCAGGCACGTCCCGGCCAATCGAATATCCCGCCAGAGCCGCAAAATCTCTAGCACGAAAGCATAATCGACATGGCACGAGCTGTAAGCCCCTGACAGAACCACGTAGGACATCCGGCAATGCACATGGTATCTGTGGATAACGCGAGGAGTTGCAAGATTATCGAAGCGTGGTCCACCAATTTGCTTAAACCTCGGGAACAGGTTCGTACAAGCATTCGCGGCAGCGTCATCTCCGACTGACAAGTGGTTACTG
>NW_027042820.1:0-1115 GCF_036872675.1 Lithohypha guttulata | reverse complement strand
ATAATCATTCCTGAACATGACCAGGCATTCATCCTTCAATTTATTCACAAGTATCTTCCAGATAGTCACGCGAAGAGCGTGACTGCCGGGGATACCTTCGACCTGCCACTGGTATTGGCTTGGATGGATACGAACGAATTCCTTGAACTAGCCGACAACAGAGAACAATACAAACCACTGCATCAACGTCTTAAATCCTTCGCGAGAGCCTATGTGAACAATTTTCCATCGGCAATTTGTGAAACACCGATATATTGGAGCTTTTTCGAAGGTGATCTCACTGGCATGTGCGTAGAGGCATGCATCCTACAGGAACGAGAAGGCCAGTACAGGTTTGAGCCAACGACCTCTCCCACAAAGTATAGGGTCAAATCTTGGCAGCTACACTGGGGCTTGCTTGAACTAGCTTCCCTAGACAACTCGATTGAGATAGAGGTTTGCGACGTGGAGGCTCCCGCGTTCCTACGGTGGCCACATTTACTGAAGGTAGCAAAGTGATACGACGGTAACAAAGTGCTCAGTAGTTCAGGTTGAAATGGAGTAATGAATATCAGTACAGCTCGAACTGGCCACCATGCGTAGGTAGACTCGATTTCCCCACTGCAGCAAGCTATCTCTACGGCCAGAGCACTTTGCTGTACATATTGGGAAACAGCTTCCATGAAGCAGCTGTCATCTAATACGCTTCTCAATGAGTGTTTACCAACCTCACTACCATCAAGTAAAGACCGTATGGAATAATCATTTCTGGTTGCCAAACCTTCACTCGTCGCAGACAGTATCCTTGTACAGTTCAAAATTTTGTAACAGCTTCATTCTGAATAGTAATTATGCAGAGAGCTTGCTTGCCGCACATTACTCGAGGCGAGTGCAGACGGGAGAGGGTTGTTAAAGCAGTAGCGTCATCGAAGGTCTTGAAGGGGGAGAATACACAGGCACTACACTTGATCAACGACTGCACAGCCGAGCACAACAGGACTCTAGTGAATGCTAATATGGGTTGACCATACGCCCACGCCGCTCTCTGCCTGGAATTCAAATTTCCACATTTTTTTTCTACATGGCTTCGGAAGATGTGTTTCGGGGTCTCACGACGTTTTACCCTCACAGATAGG
>NW_027042819.1:0-1117 GCF_036872675.1 Lithohypha guttulata | reverse complement strand
AACAAAGGCTAAGCTTCCGGTCTGATATTGCTGCAGGGAACATGTTTCCTATCCAAATCCCGGCTGTGCTGACGCCTCTTGCGCCTCTTGCAATTGGAAAAGTTGGGCTTTCGAGCTCACTACTCTCCAAGAACAGCAAGTCTGAGACTCTTTGTCTTCCACAGGATTCTTGCTCAATCGTGCCTCCGAGGATTTGGGTTTCTATGCAAATCCCACAGCACTTGAGCATCTTCGATGGTCGCTCACTCAGCTTGACTCTGGTAAGGAAGCCTTCTCTACTTTGTCGAGGCCTCGCGTTGTGAAGTTGTGGCGCAAAGCGTTGAAACAGGTTTCAAATGCTGAAAACTCCAAGAACCATTATCTTTGGGGCTTCGCCACGATTAAGGCCTGGGTGGTGCCCATCTGCATCATCGTTCACCGAAAGTACGATCATGCTGGATTGGCCTGTAGTCACAGGTTCAGACCACTCTGAAGGCTTCCGCGTTATAGACGTGCCGATTTGAATGAGGTCGACTCATAAACAGTAAAGGCATGGGTCTTTCCATAAACACAGCCTCAGGTATCACGTCTGAGCCCTTCTGTTGCATCATTCGTTTGCCTCACGGAGATGTGCATCTGGCTGTGCTTCGTTGAGAACATGTTTCTGTGATGGTGGTCGCTATGTACCGCAACTATGTAGTACTACAACATCTGTACTACGCATACGTTCTGTTGGTCGCTTGGGAGTAGCGACACAAGACTCATGTGGCCAATAAAGTCGTGCCTGCAAGGTCCACACCCGAAAGCCCAATTGTAGCGAGAGACTAGTCGGCGTCTATACCTGGCGGACCCTTCCCTTATCGATCAGAGCCTCTTTATCGGCCGCCATGCAGTGTTGAGACCAATGACCGAAATCTTTCAGCCAGCTGGCCGGGCTCTTGGACCGCGAAGACTGGTGTTAGGCGGTATGGGCGGTATCGGTAAGATACAGCTCACGCTTGCCTATATTCAGCAGCACTACAGCTCCTACGAATCGATCACCTGGCTAAATGCCGCTTCAAAGGTTACTTTGAAGGCCAGTTTTCGGTCGATTGCAACACGTCTCTTGACAATCTCGGAATACGAACAATACAAGGAC
>NW_027042818.1:0-1118 GCF_036872675.1 Lithohypha guttulata | reverse complement strand
GCCAAATTGCGAGGGAAATCCACGTTCAGACCCTCGGCGACAGCCAGCCAGTAGGCCATGAGCTGGAGAGGGATGACGTTAAGGAGACCTTGTAGAAGGTCACTTGTGTGTGGCACCTCAATTCTCTCAACTTTGGCCGCTGGAAATTCTTCATCACCAGTATTGCAGATCACGATTGGTCGACCACCACGAGCAATGACTTGCTGATAAGCGTTGAGGGACTTCTTGAAGATCTCATCTCGAGTCAGAATCATGACGATTGGCAGATTCTCGTCGACGAGCGCTAAGACACCGTGCTTGAGCTCACCAGACATAACGGCTTCGCAGTGCAAATAGGATATCTCCTTGATCTTTAAAGCACCTTCCAGAGCAGTTGAGAATTGGCTGCCTCGACCGAGAAGCAGCATCGACTTCTGATTTTGCAGAAACATGGCGCAAAGTTGCTTGATAGGCTCGTTGAGCTTGAGAATCTCTCGGAACTGATCACTGACCTTGCCTAGGCCCTCAATAATCTCTTCTCGTCGCTTCTGCTTCGAGGCTCGATCTTCGCTGAGAGACAGCGCAAACATCATCATTGCGACAAATTGAGAAGTGTAAGCCTTTGTAGAAGCGACACCAATTTCTGGACCAGCATTGATGTGGACACCACAATGAGTGAGCATAGAGATGGAAGAACCAACAACGTTCACAATACCGACGGTCAATGCACCTCTCTCCAAGCAGTATCGTAGAGCGTTCAGGGAATCGGCAGTTTCACCTGACTGAGAGACGAAGACGCATGTGTCGTCTCTGAAGACAGGAGCCTGTCGGTCCAGAAAATCGGAAGCAAGCTCAACAGCGATAGGGATCTCGGTGAGCTCTTCAAAGGCACCTCGCACAGCCATGCAAGAGTGATAGGAGGTACCGCAGGCGATAAAGATGATTCGTCGGCATCGTCTGATGGTGCTGATGTATTGCCGCAGACCTCCGAGAGTGACGGACTTGTTAGCAACATCGAGACGACCACGCATGGTGTTGACGACTGACTCGGGCTGTTCGAAGATCTCCTTCTGCATGAAGTGGTCAAATTTGCCCTTCATAATTTCTTGCAGTTCAAGTTCGATTGTTTGGATGGCACG
>NW_027042817.1:0-1177 GCF_036872675.1 Lithohypha guttulata | reverse complement strand
ATCACACAGCATCACACAGCATCACACAGCATCACACAGCATCACACAGCATCACACAGCATCACACAGCATCACACTGCATCACACAGCATCACACAGCATCACACAGCATCACACTGCATCACACTGCATCACACTGCATCAACGATCGAGTCGTATATATCATGACAACGTTGTAAAACATGCCAAACAATGGTCCTCTTCCAACACGCTGTCTTGCATCTTTTTATGCTACAATTGCTAAGTAACAAGCATTATGCCTCGTCAACTGACATCTACCCAAAAACAAGAGCGAGAGAGAGCTTGGCGGAAGCATAAATTGCGGATCATGTCCTTGAAGCGCGAGGGTTTTCATGCGTACAATCAAAGAAGACGATGGTTTCGATGCAAGGTGCGCCTCAGATCTCGTGCTTGATCTTGGCTGACTCTCCTCCTGTAGTAAAGATGCCTATGGGAGAATGATCCGTTCATGGACCAAAATTTCAGACAACTCTGGTGACAGCGGTATGGCAACTGAAGACACGTCTGTCGTAACTCGAATGCAGACTTTTGATCTCAGATGTCCTTCGTCTGATGCAGGGACGACTACAGGCCCGTCTAGCAATACTGTTCTCTGGGACGAGCCGATCAACTTGCCTAGCATGCAGGCGACAGAGAACATGCTGACAAATAGCTGGATAGGGTTTTCTATGGGAACCGACATCAATCCTCGCTTTGACACAGACGAGCTAATGGACTTTGAGAACCCTGATATGGATAATCAATGGTCCGGTTCAAAGAGCTACTCTCAAAAAGGAAATACATCGACACGAGGACAACAACAAGCTACAGAAGAGTCGCTCACCAATCCACCAAGCTGCCCAAAATGGATATCTGAACATTGTGGCAGCGTTGCTTGAACGACAAGGATCTGACACAGTGGATGTCGACGAGGAGGATGGCATAACGCCTTTATGGCTTGCAGCTCAGCAAGGACATGTCAAGATAGTATTATTGTTGATCGAATTGAAGGCGAATAGCGACGTAAAAGCAATATCATCTGGTCGGACACCACTCCATCAAGCGGCTCAGAACGGCCACAGCGAGGTAGGACGCGTGCTCCTCGAGCACACCAAAGACTTCGACGCAGCGGCTTTTGACGGGATAACACCGTTGTGGCTTGCTGCTCAGAAAGACG
>NW_027042816.1:0-1191 GCF_036872675.1 Lithohypha guttulata | reverse complement strand
AAGCATTCGCTACACGATAGTCGAACGGGTACAACGTCTGAACTGTATTCATTTAGTGCTACATCTTGTTTGACGCTCGGCGTGACGAGCCTCTGAAGAGTGAATGCTATAGCGTGATCGACGTGTCTTAGAAGAGGAGATCGAACTCGTTCACTGCACCCACATACCCGCAGCTGCTGTCGTGGATCGTCTAGTCTGTCCTGTTGTTGACGAGGAAGTCCAGAAGTCCGTGTTGATACCTTCTGGTCTGTCACCATGTATGTGTTTCGACCTGGTGTTCGATAGATCCCGGCTGATCGTTGCGGCGCAGGTGCAGGACGCATGGCTCCATATAAGATCCAGGCACAAGACTCTTTAGCCTGCTGCAGAAAGTTCACGATGTTGACCATCGGCCAATTTGCATGCATACAGTCTGTCGGAGTACGGTTTGTGCTGAACCTTTCATCAATATGATTACCACAACACAATGGTTATATGGCTGGTATGTGCCTGTTCAGACTATGCAATACTGAGATTAAATGCGCCTGCTTTGAACTTACCACGTCGGCCTCGGCTCTTCAGCGATCAAATACAGATTGATGCTCTACAACTTCCGTAATCACTCCTGCAGCACTTCTAGTCAACATTCTGCAGGCGAAATAGGCTTTCAACAGTAGATCTTGGGGATGATGAAGGCGTAAGCTTTTGACGTAAAGATCCCTATACAACGTTCATGCCGGCAAGGATAACCATCTAGCGTATCTCAAAGTTTGTGCTTCGGTCGTCATATCGAGGTCCAGGAGTGCATGCACGAAGTCGCGTGTCGTGCAACAAGATCGATCGCATCTCAGTTGCACCTCCTTTTCGTCTCATTCTTTCTTGGCCACTTCCGCAATCAGTTGTGGGTGGAGACCTGGATAGATAGTGGGACGTCTAAGCAATGACCGAGTCCATATCGACGACGATCATGTACGATTTGAATTACCCCACCCGTCTCGCCCCAGCCACATTCATCCTCTTTGTTGCAGCGATCCTGAAGGAATGAGATGCATTTCGCCTTCTCAAACATTGATGTCAACCGGACAATCACATCAATATCACGGATTCGATAAAAGCGAAACTTCCAATCCTCCACCGTTGGACGTCTTTGTTTGTCTCCAGCCGAACGAGCCCACACTGGCTACTAATTCTGCATGTTCTGATGCAAATGTT
>NW_027042815.1:0-1219 GCF_036872675.1 Lithohypha guttulata | reverse complement strand
AGGTATTTCTGCAAGATACATCTTTTCGTACACAATCGTAAAAGAGTGACAAATCTATTCTTAAAGGAGCGGTATATACGCATACGTACTCAAGTTCTAGGCAGACTTCAATCACTGCTTACTGCCTCTAAGCTGCGCCATTATGGCATAAAAAGTATCGAATTTTCTTTTCTGCTTGGTATTTAGATCGCCCTGGGTGTTGACATTATTATGCATTCTCCAGGCTAATTCAACCTCTTGCCGATACTCTTCCTCTGTAAGAGGCTCGTCGTCATCATCTTCCGAAGGGTCTGGACTTGGGCTTGGGCTTGGTCTTCCTTCCGTTTTGGCAACCTCTTGAACTTTTGTCTTCGACGATAGTGATTGCTTGGTGGCAGATGATGTAGGCGGTGGTGATCGCTCGATGCTTTGAACTATTTCAGTTTGAGGCACGGGTGACAAGGACTTTGCTGGTGACTCTCTCATCGGGCTCAGTCGACTAGCCTCTTCGTGCAATGCAAATTCGTTTGGATGCCTCATACGATACCACTTCAGAAAGCGCTCGGCTCGACTTGAGACACAACTGTAAATAGCTTTCTCGGCCGAAACTTGACTAACACCATGAAGGGCGCGGTATTTAGAGCTGCTTTCCCAACTTCTTGTCTTGTTCACTTTGTTCTCTTGGAGCACTGGTTGCTTGAACTGTGCTAGCACGTAAGTCGTAGGATACTTACCAAGCGATACTTCCTTGTTACGAACGGCTTTCTGGCGTGCTCTAAAATCCGGGTACTTGGATGTCATCTTGACGACATCAGGATCCAGAGACTTTGCCATTTGCATTGGATTGGCCTGAGTCTCGAGAGGAAGCTGGCATACGACTGCACAGATGCCTTGAACCTCATGGAGCTTGGTAGCTGGCTCTCCTACGTTCAAGGGCTTATCCAAGACACGATACTTCTCTCGATCAAGGCATTGTATCTGCCCGTCATTGATACTGTCATCACGAGGATTTTCAGTATACTGCTCGGAACCATAAAACTGTTTGTCGACAACGAACCACGGGCTGTGATCTGGTCCATATTGATTAACGAATGACCGGCTGCTGAATCGCCCCTCAAGCAAAGCGACAGTCTTGGGCACTAGGCCTGGGAAAAGGACACCTGCACCGGCACCTACAGCCGATCCAGCACTGACTGGTGGTAGTTCTTTTTCGTCCAACACATCTTCTGGTTCATCGACT
>NW_027042814.1:0-1274 GCF_036872675.1 Lithohypha guttulata | reverse complement strand
GAGGACTGGCTTTTCGTCGGTACTCAAGTCGTCTTATTGAGACGTTCCAATTCGCTGTCCTAACAAGAACCAAATACAGTCTAGCTCGATTTCCTGTTCTGCATAGTGCGCTTCCCAGGCATTCGCAAACTGCTGCTAGCTGTACATGAATGATTGTGGCGCCGCTGTAGGCTTGCAATATGTACAATCACGATGACGACTTGTTGAAGACTATTCTAAAGTCTCAAAGCGGCGACTCCTCAACGATGCACACCTACTCACACAAATACGTGATGAGACCAATCCACAGGCTCGAGCTTCGGCAAATGGCATCCGCCGGTTCAGGTCCTACAGCTTGCTTTTCAGAAGGACTAGTCGCCCTGGCAGACAGCACCAATCGAGTGGTTGTTCCACTTCAACGACTTCCCAACGGGCTCATTATTTTGGTCGTCGATGATCTAATAATATGTACGAACTGCCTGACTGCTTCTGATCCCTATTGTCTCGATTCCTATCTCTATCTCATGGAAGTTATTCGCAGCGGCCCGCAGAGCCCTGAGGCCCCAGTATTACTGTAATCACGACGTCGCGATCTTTCAGCTCGCTCTGGCTTGCTACGCCCGGAGTGTCACACAGCCTGCCGGTGTTGTCAATCAATCTCCTGGTTCTTCGGAAGACACCGGCGAATATGCAAGTAGCCTTATTGCAATAGGGCACTGAGAGAATACTCGAATCATGTCTGTCGCCATGGCCACAAAGCTTGCTAAGCCAACGTCCTTCTCGATACACAGTCCCCGCATGTCTGAATCTGATAACGAACACAACAAAGCAGAGAAAAAGAGGTAAGCTGGAGCCAATCCTTTATGGATGGCCCGTTGCTGATGCCTGGCTTGTTAGAGAGTACAATAGGAATGCTCAACGTGTATTTCGTGGGTTTCCTACAATTCTGCAGGTTACGAACCGGCCAATCAGCATGCTAACAGCCTCTTAGGGCAAAAAAGAAAAGAGCATTTAGCCAAGCTTGAGGCGGTACAGAGGCAAGCAAACAATCAACAAGGCGTGGAACTTGAGCGTCTTCGCCGAGAGAACCTAGCCCTTGCTCGGACAAACGAATCTCTACGGGCTGCTTATGGCTCCTCCGCGAGTTCTCCAGGCCCATCCATCAGTTCGGGCGACATCAAAGGCTCTCCTTCAACATATTTACCCTATGGACATCCGTCTGCTCTTCTGGAAACGGCAACAGCTACTTCAGCCCTGAATCCCGCGTCTCAGCTTGAATTGATACCAGCCGTGCC
>NW_027042813.1:0-1307 GCF_036872675.1 Lithohypha guttulata | reverse complement strand
TATAGCCACGAACAGGCCATAGGTAATAATACAAAGTGGACTCGCACAACAGCCGTTGATATACGCGTAACAGTGTAAGCTGATAAGTCGCAGTCCATTCCATTTCCATATCATGATCGAATCGGATAGTCCCCTCTGGCCGCCTACGACTACCCCAAGCGACCGTACTTTTGCTCTCGCTAGTGTCATACAAACGTCCGATCCGACGAAAGTGGGGATTTTTGAGGCTCCAAGTGGTACCAACAATACGAGTTCAACGTTCCAGCGTATTTGTCGACCACTTCGAGATCAACAGAAGGCGACAAGATACTCATACTTGACCCTCTTGGAAACCTCAAAAAAGGTGTCCCGGTCACTTCGTGTACCATACGCTATTCGTACACTTTCGAGACCAGTAGAAGCGAATATGTTGACTGCAGTCGCCAAGTGATGCGCGATTCTGGGATCACATTAATCTTGTGGCGACCGAAGCCACTGAGACTGAAGGTTGACTCCACCTGTAGTACAGTCCCATGTTGATCTTCGCTCATGTAAATTCCAATGGGGATCAACACTGCTAGAAGCGAATGTGATATCAATTCAGCCCACTTCAGAAGCCTTCGAAACCCACATTAGAGCTTCGTTCGCACGTCCAGTTCAGAAATGCTTGCCGACGATGCCAGTACATTTCATCCTCAAAAGCAGAATGTCTGCTGAACACAACGCGCTTGCATTGACTCCATGCAAAAAGGTGGCCCGGGTGGGGCTAGCATGTGCCCAAAATAACGGTTGCTTGACAATCGCGATTAGATGCGCGGCGCCTGTCAAAATCAAGCTCCCTGCAAAACTGAGGCACCCAGAACCAGACCATAGCGAGACTTTCAAACTGCGTTGTTTCGGGCTGTGAACAAGAGTTCACCACATTGGCGTAGAATTCTCGTCAAAGAGACGCGGCAGCCGAACACGCAAGCGAGATTAGCTTATGCTGCGGCTGTGCTTGTGTGGCATAGAAGCACCATTCGCTTCGGCTCCATGTCGGCAGAGGAAAGACCCATACTTCACTTCTGCTGGCACATGGTTCGTTCAGAAACTCCAATACTGGAATACTGCGCGCAACAATCATGAGTTGGAGCCTAGTACAAAGTGGTATGCCACTACACTACCCCCACCATGTGGGTGAGGCCAGCACTCCTGCCGAAGCTCTATCACATGCTGTCATCGTGGTGACGAGCAGTTGTCTTGAGTACAGGTATATAACTGTACACTGTGACCTCTCAAGCAATTTTTGACCTGACGAACACATCCCGCAGTAAGCGTCGCACAAACAT
>NW_027042812.1:0-1360 GCF_036872675.1 Lithohypha guttulata | reverse complement strand
TGGTCGTGATCATCGCGTGAGTGCTTTTCTGAAAGCTGCCTCCTTCGAACTGGGTGAAATCTGTAGATCGCTGAAAAGGTCTTCTGCCACCAAGGTGTGTGTCGGACGTGCCTGATCAGTGGGTTTGATTAGGGTTCGTCCAATCCAAGGGAGATGGTACGTAGCTTCCGCGTAAGCAATTTGATATAACCAGAGACAAACGATACTATCGTGTCGCTCTGTGCTATGTTTGGCTGCGATGTACTGAGAGGCTGCGGTGCAAAATCGTGAGCCTGTCAACTGTGTTCCAATGACGACTGGATCAGGGTGGTGGGACTTGCATCCACTGTACATAAAATACCTGATTGGCTAGATCTTAAACACCCCAGTTCAGCGGAGTTTGTGCCGCAGTTTCTATGTCCAATTATCATCAAGCTACAATTTGTTACGCGCTTTGATGTGTACTGAAACAACGTCGTGTGTAAGAGACAAAGGTCGACTTATGCATCGAACTCTCACACATCGGCATCAACTGCATGCACCGAACTGGCCACGAAAAGGACCGCGCGAGTGGCAGTTGAGGCGGGTTGAGTGATTATATCAGTAACGGCATCTTGAATTTCATGAGTCTCCTCTCTCATGTCGAAATTCCCTTCTTCGAACCCTCGTAAACGCCAATCTCGAGACTGGGAAACTCTACAAAACCTAGACTCGAGTGATATTGTGTACAAGAAACAAAAGCGTACTACCTGTACCAGCTCACCATCACCTTCTATATTCTGGAACGATCTAAGTAAGCTCAATCTCACCAGGGCAGCGTTAGCAGAGCTCGACCGAAGGACGACAACTCATCGAAGGCTTGTTCCTTCTAGGATCGACTTCCAAGAAGTGGTTCCTGTGGACGAATACGTGCCAACTTGTGGTGGAAGTACTTTGAAGAATCTGCGACGCTTTGCACGTCAAGGCGGACCAGACATGTCAGAAGCACAAAGGGTGAGCGTGACTACTGCAGACAATTGACAATGCTGACATACTGGTAGCGAGGAACTCCCGCTCCTGGTCATCGACGAGCAGGCAGCTCTAGACGGTCAGCTCCCCGCACCTCAAGACAGAATCCTACACCATTAGCTAGCGACCACCAGTCCGCTGAGACCACTAGCACACGAAACAGCGGACCATACGACAAAAACTTTAGACAGCACTTGATTGACCACAAGGTGTATCCCCCTGGGTACAGGTTTCCCACTGGCAGGACTCTCCCGTTGCCTGCCAACTGGGCAGAGATTCAGGACAGATTGACAATGCCACGCGGCTCGCTTTCGCCCTCGAAGTTTACTGATAGAAACTTTAACGAGTTTCAAGCAGCGGATGATGATGCATC
>NW_027042811.1:0-1391 GCF_036872675.1 Lithohypha guttulata | reverse complement strand
CCAATCCAGGATATCACGTGCAGTAGCCTGTGGTGTATATGAATGACCAAGATGATCATCGATTTTAAAGTGCTCACCGACGACGGTCATTAAGATCAACATGAATGAGAGGACGATCATCTCTCTCAGTCATCAACTGGTTGACGCGTTGGAAAGATATGGTACACAGCGGCGCGTGGCATGCATGCTTGAAGTCGAGCTAGACAAGGCGAAAAGTGAGCAGGAAGTCCTCAAGAGGGCTCTGACACGACTGGTCAAGTACGACGACAACAAAGTTGAGGACTATACCAAAGCGGTCTTCGAAGTTACGGAGTTGAAACAGTCGATCGCGGCATTGCTGCATAAGCTCAAAGCCGTGTACATCCATGGCTCTATCATGCGTGCACAGCATGGTGTCAGTGGTGATACAATGACGAAGTTTGTCGACGAAATGCTGAAGGACTTTGCTGCTGTTATGGCTGAGTACGGCTTAAGCAGCGAACTGGTTGCACATAAGGAAACCTCCCGGAGACTGAAGAGGGGATTTAATGCAGCAGAAGGAGCGACAGACACTCTATACTCCCGGAGGGTCAATCGTGGTCGTGCAACTCCCAAAGAGTCTATACTCAAGGTGACCACCAACCCTCAACACCTGGCCACTCAGAAATCAACCTGGGACACATATTGTCAGCAACTTGTTGATAGCACACAGTGAGTCCCTAACCAGAGTGAAGATTCATGCTGATCAGGTTGTCGTAGCGCAAACGAGTCTGCAACACGTGTGGACAATTACGTTAAGCCGAGTTCCGGTAGGCGCGATAGGGATCATTCCTTCTATTCGGGTTGGCGTGCACGCGCGGTTTCTCCCGAAGATCCAAGCCGACGGATGCAGTCAGAGAACCTTGTTGAGTCTGTCGAGGGTCGGCATAATGTCAGGGGCGAGGACGCGGGGACATCCGATGAAGAGAAGGGGGATACGAACGCAGGTATGGGAGGTGTGGCAGTAGGCTGTAATTGGTCACCAGGTTCTGTTCCTTCCGTGTAAGGGAAGACTTGTAAGTTGAGTCTCAGCACGGGATGACGTGGATTCGAAGCTTAGTTGTTGATTGTAAAGAACATATATATAGTTTGTCTTTGGTGACATATTCGGTAGATAAACTCTGTCTACGATTCGTTCGTTAGCTACCACGTTTATTTCCCTCCAAGACACTACTTAGAGGTACGTCTGGCTTGGTGACCGTGGGCTGCGACGACGAGGTGGGCAAGGCACTGCGCTTTGACCCTCGTAGGCTGGGCTGGGTGTAAGAGGTAGGTAATCAATCACTGAAACAATACAGGTATTTCTGCAAGATACATCTTTTCGTACACAATCGTAAAAGAGTGACAAATCTATTCTTAAAGGAGCGGTATAT
>NW_027042810.1:0-1401 GCF_036872675.1 Lithohypha guttulata | reverse complement strand
GCGCATCATATCAGTACTACCAGATCGTCAACGCTGTGTTCAACATCAGCACGGATATCATGCTTCTGGCTGTTGGGCTGCCACCCATGCTCAAAGCCAGGTTGTCAATACAGCAGAAGCTGATCCTTGCGGTAGTGTTCGGGATGGGCTCATTCGTCGTCGTGGCCGCGATCCTGCGAGCCATTTACTGCTTGGTACCGAGTTTGATCTCGTACGTCTACATGAATTGGTACTTCCGGGAAGCCTCGGTGGCAGTCTACGTGACCAACGTGCCAGCAGTGTGGGTGCTGCTACGAGACATTTTCCCTGGCCTGCAGCGACTTGGCCGCAGCACGAGGGAGACTACAAGTGGAAACAAACGGCCTAGCCGTGGCATCGCGTACGTTACCCCACACCTAACAGACGCGAATCCAGACCAGAACGCCAACCGGATGAGAACAGGCGGACGAGGATGCGACGACCAAGACTTGTACACCATGGACATGGATGAATATCCGAACAACGAGGCGGAGGTCACAACTAGCAGTCCCAGACTCAACGATGGACATGGAGGACAGGAATTACAGAACAATGCCTCAGTGTCCTCTCAAGGTGGTCTGCTTGGGATCAGACGGGACATAACTTTTCCTTTCTCGCATGTTGATGTGAAGCAGAACGTTTGATAGTAGCATACCGTTCTAGAAGGAGGGGTGTAGATAGTGATAGCTAGGTCCGTACTCTGTCCACCAATTGAGCACGTCAACGTTGCCTGAAAGGGTGTCCGTGAATGTACATCAGAAAAGGGTCGTCGTACGCCTTAGCTCTTCACTGGTATTACCAAGCCGCACCTCGAGAGGCGCGTTAAACGACTCTGCGCGGTTTAGCTGTTGTGATTGAGGTCTGAGCGCAATTCTTTCGCCAGATCCATACACCTTTTTGGTCATCTTGTCTTTGCCAGATGATTTCTTAGTCCACCACTTATCGAGGTGTGTGACGCGAACGTACAATGATGATAGCTTCTTGCAACAGATGAGCGCTTAGGTACAGTTATAGTATTGCCACATGCACGAATTTCAGGCCTCGTTGTGGCCTGTGTCGTTTCTTTATCTGAATCCCTGTTCTAGAACCTCTCGATGGTACTTGCCTGAAACTTTTATATTGCTTGAGTAAAGATAATCACTGCGTTGTATGGCTCTGTGTGGTTGGCCTTTGTTTCGTATTGTCTCAAAATTGTGCTTCTTATTCTCCTGATCTGAATTTGAGTCGCTGACACGGCGTTACAGCTCGTCCATGTAACCAAAACCAACTCTGAGCTCTCAGTTCAGCCATCGCACTGGGATGAGCACTTCAGACTGCGACGAACAGATACCACCTTAAATCCAGCGTTAGCATATGCAAAGTCCTGGTTCGGGCCAGAAACTC
>NW_027042809.1:0-1429 GCF_036872675.1 Lithohypha guttulata | reverse complement strand
GGGCGAGGACAGCTCGTCTGGCCACTTTACTCGCTAAAGCCAGCTTTCCTTTCTGTCCGTCCTTAGGCTGCGTGACAAGAAAACCTTTACCAGTTGCCAGGCTATCCCGTTACCCGAGTCAAGCAAATCCTGTACCTCTTCGTAGCCAATCAGTTCTCGATGCTCATGTAGTGTGCTGACAACGACAGCAAATAAGCCCATGCCGGTGCTTGGTGTGTTTGTGAAAGCCAGCTGCGCAGCCTGACCGAAGGCCTCGCTCCTCCAGCTTTGGAGTGCTACCTTTAAAAACTTGACTTTGGCCAGCAGCTTCAAATCCTCGATTCCGTACTTGTCCGCAAAGTGCGTACAAGTGGGCATTGACCACGAGTCTATTCGTGTTTGAACCTCCAGCCAGATCCTGTAGCTGGGCCTTCTTCTTGAACGGCACCTCCCTTTCGAAGCATGGCCACTCCTCAAGTTTGTTTTCAGTGACTTCCTGCTCGAACTCGGGCTCAAGTACAGGCTCAGGTTCGACTACGATTTCCAGGGCCTCATCCTCAGTATCCTTCTGCCGTAGCTCGTTCTTCGTCGGCCATCTCTTGGTCACTCGACTTTCCCAGTTGCCGTTAAGCTGCATTACCCGCTGTCTCCTCCTCTTTGCCTTTGCTGAGAGCTTGTAATCCCACGGCACCCTAGAGTCAAGGCTATCATCGACCGATTGTGCGAACGTCTCATCCGGAGGAGGAGGACTGTCAGGGAGAACGGCTGCTTGCGCAAACTGGCAAGTCAGGTTCTTGTGGAAGTGGCTGTTTATCAGCAAACAGTTTTCCGGTTGGTAAGGTATCGTCGTAGTCAAATCGATAGAAATGGTCGATCATTAGCTTGACAATCTTGGGGTCGTCATATCTGAGGTCAATCTCGCCTTTTGACTTTCCATCCTTTCTACACAACACGACCGAACAAGCAATTTCATTTCCAACTGGGGGACTTTGGTCTCTGCAATCGTGTTGTCAATGCCAAAACTTTCGCCGGCAGTCCACTATATATGGCTCCTGAGATGTTCCAGAAAGGTGAGCAGACCCACAAGGTCGATGTTTGGTCCCTATTTGTTACAATGCTATGGACGCTAGACGTTGGAGGGTTTCGTCACGAGTGGAGAGAATGTCAATCTTTCAGCAAGGTTCATGAGAAAGTCTCGTTGCTGGCCTCTCATGAGGCCGCTGTTTCACAGATTCGAGACATGGCAATCTTGAACCCAGAGGGACGTGCTTCTGCGGCTCAAATGCTCGTCAAATGCTTTGATGGAATTGGCCTCAGTACACCCCGAGATCAGATTCCAGCCTTGACTACCTACCCTACAATTCTGGCAGTCAAAGCTCTACCCGCTTCCACTCCGGTCCGCACGACCAGGCCTGCGTACCAGGAACGAAAGGGTCTTCAGAAGGAAAGG
>NW_027042808.1:0-1437 GCF_036872675.1 Lithohypha guttulata | reverse complement strand
TCGCAATCACTGGGGTAGAAAGGGATAAAGAAGTCCCATTTACCAATCAGTTCAGCAGCTCCGACGTTGACGTGTGCCAGATTATCATAATCAAAGAATCCAAAAGCCCACTCTTTCGATGCTCCTCCGAACTTTTGGCGTACAAGCTTTTGCTCTGCAACAACACCTGCGAACAACGAGGAATAAAGGTGTGAGGCTGCTCTAACCACCACATCTTGGTGTGACCAATAAAAGTCTGGTATGTCATTCCTCCTGGCGAGCTCGAGCAGAAAACTCTGATATTGCGCAAATGTCAACCTTGTTGGTATACTGTAAACTGCGACATTGTAGGTATTTTGAAGTTTAGTGTAGTTGAGGTAATATTGTGTATCGGGTGAGGAGGATCGTTCGGCGTTCTCGGAGGAATATCCGCTATTATCAAGTACCAGTATCTGGTCGCTCGGCCATCCCTCCGCTATGTATGAGAGTAGAGTCTGTTCCAACATGCAACTTTGTGAGGCAAAACCGATGAACAGTGGTGTGGGTGGGCGGCAATCTGGTGGACGCTTAGCCAGCGTGGTCTGAGCATGTTGATCATGGAGTCTGGGTCTGTGGAAAGAGCTGTCACTTAGAAGGAGTGGTGGCGGTGGGCAGAGCTCGCGCTCGTTGAAGTCTGAGGTATTAACTTTGTTTGGACGATGCGTAAGTAATATTGCCTGCGGCTCTTGGGGTGTTTGTGGATTCCTAGTCAGGTAGCGAAGGCTGAGGACTATAAGGCCAATGGTCCCCAATAACCATGTTCTTCTCTTGGATACAATCATGACTTCGTCACTGACCGGTAAAGTGTCAAGAAAGAAACAACGGTCGGTGTCGACGAGCCTGGCTGTAAAGTACCATGATAACGAGCTTTGTCAGCCTTGTAGCCCTGTTAAACCTGCGATTCCACTATTCGTTTTATGCGCATAATGGTGATGACAGCACAATCGACTGCGACGATGGATCGAATGAGTTGAAGTGATGCTAGTGTTGACCTGCAAAACTTGTGCCAGCAGAAGTAGCAGAACAACAAACTACCACTTTTTCAAGGGGTTTCCTCCTTGTTACGCCCATCATTTCTGGTGCAAGGTTTGCCACCAGAGGCTATCTATTAGTATGTAGCGGTCGGACTGACGAAAATGTGTAACTCGCTCATCGCTGAACCCACCATGAAGTTTTTTAACACGTTCTTCCTGCTACAAGTATTTATTCCTTGCTATGCTATACTGCCAGTGCATTCACTAACATCTGTCATTTCACAGATAATCTACAGTGCTGCGCTTATCGAAGCTCGTAATGCCAGCTGCGCCTTCGATGGAATGGACTGTTCTGAAGACTCGGCTTGTTGTTCTGGTTGTTGTTCACGTTTCGCCCCGCCACACAGATCGAGTCATTGCATCAGTAAAGCAGCTAGTGGGTTGG
>NW_027042807.1:0-1451 GCF_036872675.1 Lithohypha guttulata | reverse complement strand
GTCTCTTAGCTCTGAACAACGAGACATTATCCTACTCCGATGGGCTAGGTACGAGCATTTGATTCCGTCGCTCGCGACGTTCTTTGAGGACCTGAAGTATCTCGAATCAATTGCCGCGATCCTCAGACTACTCCTCAAACCTCTACGGAAACACTCGTTATGTAAGGCGATGAGGGCTGCTTTCCAACCCATCCAAGGATCGACGCATCAATTGGTATGGGAAGAGGCTTATGCTGGGCTCATTCTCTTTGCCATGCGCTACCTGGAAGAGCTAAGGCCAGGATCACTTAAGCTTGAAAGATCTCAATCACGTATCTCGCAGGAACGTAGCGCGCACACCCTATATCTTTTCGCACAAGAGGCCCACCAGCTGGGCTTTCGATCTGCTTCCATTGAACAAATCTTAGCAACACATCCTGACAGACTTGAGGCGGAGAAAACTCTGAAGCGAGCCAGAGATCCCAGCTTCTGGGCATACGATGGATCTACTTTTGAAGATCATGTCCGACAAATCATGGCGTTATACGACAAAGCCACACGGGTATCTATATCACAGGGAAACCCTCGGATAGTATGCTACGATGAAGGCGAGACTCTAGGTCGGAGATCGGGTCGGCCCTTTTGGCAGGCACACGCGCAGAGCTGTGGATTCTTAGAGTTCAAGAATATAAAGGCCGAATATCCTGATCAACAAGGAGAAGTGACCGCCTTCTACGTACGGCGATCAGTCTACTATTCATTTTTCGAGACTTCAATTGAAATCGACCATCACATCCATCGTCTCAGTGAACAAACTGTTACAGCAAACCCGTCTGGACCAGATATAACCATGAACTCTTCGTCTGCACAGGTGGAGCAACATAGCACTTTAAATTCACCACTACGGTCAATATACGATCTAGGTACTCAGCTCGTCAGAGATCCGCGAAGCTTGTACTCCCCAAGTGTGTACTCTAGGGAAATGGTAAGTCTCTATTGCCTAAGTCTCGCAATGTACGTACTGACGTGATCTTAGGAACTCAGTGACCCAGATGTCATCACTATCAAATTCACCGAATGGGGCGGATCCTTTGAAAAGCGAGTTGAATACCACGTAGGGAAAGAAGAAGATGTAAAGAATATGGCAGAGCTACTCGCAGCGAGATTTACCTTAACTGCCTCTAGCGCCTTAATCTTGGACCCAGAATCTTGCCTCGAAGTCGCCTTAAAGGACCCTGAACATAGAGTATTTTTAGTGGATCCCAATGCATACCGACGATAAGATGTATATTGGGTTGAGCCTTCGTATTGACGGGCTGAACCATCGCTTGAGAGGTCCACACCATTACCTGTATGACCCATCCCAAGAATTACCTGGCCTGACCCTGAAGATTTGTTGGGTCGATCCAGATACTTAATGGTGTGGTCCAGTACAGCTATGACCTGGACCAGATTTGTACTGGTCTATCCCA
>NW_027042806.1:0-1593 GCF_036872675.1 Lithohypha guttulata | reverse complement strand
GCACTCTCCAACTCTCGAAAGAAACATCTTGCACATGTTCGATAGGCTCTCGAACATTGAAGTCGCAGAGTATCCAAATATTTTTTGTTTCCGGTGTGTCGAAATCGGACGGTAGATGTATAAAGTCTCGGTTGTAATCGAAAAGGCGGCGCAAACGATATTCTGCAAAATCGTTGGCGACGAATCTGGCCCGGTCTGCAGAACAGCTGGGTACACTCGTGGACCGATAGCGAAGAGCCACCCGGAATTCTGCTTTTAGATTGTATTGCTTGAGATTAGGCTTATCCATCGCTCGACAACGTGATGCTGTTTTGAAGTTTGACGAAACCAAGATGAGGACAAACGGTTGCACAAGCAAAGGAAACTCGGAGCTAGCTTTTGCTTACCTCTCGTCACACCTTCCTTTTGCGAGACGAGCCACGCCCGAGGGTCAGGTCATAACATTTAGAAGTTTGTGGTAAAAAGCGTCTACCAATATCGTGTCCTCGCTCATATCGGACGCTTCTTCACCAGATCCCACCTACGCGAGGGGATGCGAAGGCTACTGAGTGGCTGTGTGTTGACCAGTGACGGCGCTACATTACTAGTCGGTGCCTCTGCATGGTGCTCCCTGGATGTGGTACGAGCTGCGTGCAACCTTACAGCAGCAAGTCCGGATCGTAGCAAATACGACCCTCGGATCAACATCTGGAAGATCTGCTGGCTCGGAGCATAGAACAAGCCGATCAAATGCGGGAAAGCCCTCGTGGGACTATGTGTATGCGGATGCCACGCGGGCCACCAGGATCGCCATGATGTAGCGAATCTATCACAATCAACACTTGAAGATCCATGGCTGAGCTGGTCATTTGCGATCATTAGAAGAAATGGGGTTCTACTTGATGTTCCGTTTCTTGGCTCTAGTCGGACATTTCAGGGATCCAACCGCCACCTGACGCTACTGACTCGAGTAGATTCGTAGATATAAATCGCCTGTGGCTTACTGGTTGTGTTATCTAAAACAGCACTGTCGAGCCATACTCTTCGAAACAATCCGGATCTAGTTAAGAATCTCGACACAAGCGACGAGAGACGCATATTCCGAAACGACCAAGCCACTTTTGAGGACCGATATTGCCGCGACGAAGACTATGGCAGATTGTCGCAAGCAGGTGGAGTACAACGAACACGGTTGGTGCAATGTGCCTGAGGATCTGCATCCGAGTCTGGTCCGGCAAATCGTGCTACGAATTACCGCTGGCACACTCTAGTGCTTCGAGTAGCGCATCGCTTAACTCCACACGACCACTACTACGAGCCCGGGTACTTTAAATCATGAATTCCATTTGACGAGCACTAACTAGTGTCTGCTTTGACTCGTACAAAGATTGCTTAAGTCCATTTTCCGGGGCCTCTTGACCTTCTGTGGACCTCTCGTCACACCTTTGGTACCTAAGATCCTACATCGTTTATTTCACGAGGCGGAGACAGGCTCATGCTTTCAGTTACGAAAAGGGGGCCAGCTCGGCCAATTGTCGAGGACTGGCTTTTCGTCGGTACTCAAGTCGTCTTATTGAGACGTTCCAATTCGCTGTCCTAACAAGAACCAAATAC
>NW_027042805.1:0-1749 GCF_036872675.1 Lithohypha guttulata | reverse complement strand
TCATCGTCGCCATGGCCACCTATCTTTACAAAGAGCCTGCGGGTGTTGAGCTTACGGAAGTCAATGGCCATAGCTCACCAGATACCTCGAAGGTGTTCGACAACGAAGTCAGCAATGTGCCAGAGAAGTACAGAGGTACAACTGCCGATGCTCGAGACATGAGTGTCCTGGGCAAGAAGCAGGTGTTGCGAGTACATTGTCTCTTGTGTACCGTGTAGCAGTCTACTGACCTTCTTCAGCGAAATTTCGGCTTCATTACCATGCTCGGCTTCGCGTCCACTTGCATAGCTAGCTGGGAAGGTGTTCTTTCGTAAGTCTGACCCGTTCTTCGTTTGCGGCTTCAACTAACTGGCCAGATATTTGGGCTTTGTTTTGGTGAATGGCGGAACAGGCTTGCTCTTCTGGGGCTCTATCGTTTGTGCGCTTGGTCAGACACTAGTATATGCAAGCATAGCCGAAATGGCTTCGATGTCTCCAACAGCGGGAGGCCAGTACCACTGTATGAGAATCCGCCTTTTCTCATACTATTTGCACTCACTTTCGTAGGGGTATCGGAACTCGCACCTCGTCGCTACCAGAAGACGCTCAGCTATTTCGCTGGCTGGCTCACAGGTCTAGGCTGGCAGGTATATCTTGCTTCTGTGGCCTTTTTGGTCGGTACCATCATCCAGGGTCTGATTGCTTTGAACGTATCCGATTATGTCTGGAAAAACTGGCACGGTACCTTGCTAGCTATTGCAGTGGCTATGTTCTCGATCATCTTTAATACAGTGCTGGCATCGCGGCTACCACTTGTGGAAGGTCTGATCCTCATTCTCCACGTCACCGGCTTTTTCGCCATCATCATCACTCTCTGGGTCATGGGTCCTCAAGGCCAGCCTCGTGAGGTCCTTCTCACTTTTACCAACAACGGAGGTTGGTCCTCCACGGGACTTTCCTCGATGGTTGGCTTGCTTGCACCTATCGCAGTCCTCATCGGCTATGATTGTTCAGCCCACATGGCTGAGGAGATCAAGGACGCAGCCCGCACCTTGCCCAATGCGATCATGGCCTCAGTCGGACTCAACGCCACACTTGCTTTCATCATGAGCGTCACACTCATCTTCACACTTGGCGACGTTGAGAGTGTCTTATCAGGAGTTACTGGTTACCCATTCATTCAAATCTTTTTCAATGCGACTCAAAGTTATGTTGCCACCAATGTCTTGACAGCGATCGTCATCATCATGTTGACAGGCTGCTGTGTCTCCGAGCTCGCTGCTGCGTCACGTCAAGTCTGGTCATTTGCTCGAGATCAAGGTCTGCCTGGCTGGTCCTGGCTTTCACAGGTGTCCCCTGGCTGGAACATCCCTCTGCCAGCTGTCATCGTTTCTCTGGCGATCAGTGCGCTTCTCGCCTGTATCAATATCGGTTCTTCTGTCGCTCTGAATGCCATCACCTCCCTTGGCGCTCTTGCAACGCTGTTTTCCTACTATCTCACAATCAGCTGCATCGTCCATCGAAGACTTGCTGGCCCCCCACTACCGCACCGAGTATGGTCGCTGGGCAGATTTGGACTCGCCATCAACATCGGATCTCTGCTCTTTCTTACTCCTCTGATTTTCTTCATCACTTGGCCTCTGGTGACGCCTGTCACTGCAAGCACAATGAACTGGTCCAGCGTTATGTTAGTGGGTGTTTTTGTTGTCGCGTCCATTTATTACTTTGTGAAAGGCAGGAAAGAGTATGAA
Organism: Lithohypha guttulata; assembly: GCF_036872675.1. Classification (NCBI taxonomy): domain Eukaryota; kingdom Fungi; phylum Ascomycota; class Eurotiomycetes; order Chaetothyriales; family Trichomeriaceae; genus Lithohypha; species Lithohypha guttulata. The sequence goes on along the minus strand of NW_027042805.1, from coordinate 19 downwards.
GGTCCAGTCGTATGGATGA
>NW_027042804.1:0-1770 GCF_036872675.1 Lithohypha guttulata | reverse complement strand
GTCGAAGGCATACTCACAGGTTAGCGCTCCCACGATATTCATTCCTTTGGCTTCACTATTCCGTAACGTCTGGGTCCGGCAGTTGTATGTCAGCAATACAGCAGCCTAGATCGAGATAGTCTTTGTCACGGTAGCAGTTTACCGATATATATATATATATATACTACTAAGAAAGCCTCAGTGTCGAAATCTCAACGCCCCTATCCTTGTGAAAGTGTCAGACGGTGAGTTACAGCCTCAATTTCACTCTAGTATTAACTATCATAGTTCCCGGTCCAAATATGAGCAGGACAGGCAGATTCAAGGTCAACGATCAAGTCTTCTACTTCTCCTGCATAGACGAATCTTTGAATCAGCAGCTACACTATACGGTACATCCTGGCTTGAACAACAAGGAGCTTCCATGAAGCGATTCGAGGGAATAGTTTTCCTCTGTCTATTGAGATAGAGTTCTATACCCATGATTGGACGTTCAATTTATTTGACAAAGAAAATACATACATCGGACCCTGTCCGTTTTCATTTTTCATTAGTGGAAAAGACCTTTCACCCTTTCTAAAGCTAGTGGCTCGGCTAGACATGAACCACAGATGGACGGACATTTTGAACGGTCGATGCCTAGGGTAGATTGTATTGGAAGGAAATATAGATGCCTTTGATTATGTCGCCTGACTAGCTTGTATCATTAGCGAGAGCGGAAGTTGTTATGTGCGCTAGCCTTGACAGTCTCGGACCTCTCTCGCACGTCGGAGAAAAGAAGCAGTTCCAAATTTGCGAGATTGGTGGAAAATTATCGATCATCCTCATGGACTAAAAGAAACACCCAGCACTCTCTGCAAGGATTTGTTCGAGAGTGATGAAAACAGGAGCGCGTCGTGTTCAAGCCACATGACCGTGAACCAATCTGTTGGTGAGCATTGTTGATCTAATGCTGAGTCGGCATTGATAACGATCGAGAACGGCTTGTACTGTGCCGAGTGCGAACCCCCTTACAAGACTGTGGGCGTAGAAGTATGGAAGGGGTTGACATACTGCGGTGCGTGAAGAAGGAAGATCGTCTATACTCTGCTTGAGTGACAGGGCAATATGAGGTTCAACGACACTCTATGTATAGCTGGTATTATGTCGTTATCTTTGCCTCTTTGATTCTTCACTCGTTGCTTTTCTTTTGCGAGATGGTAAGATTGCAGATGAATGGCGGACGTCGGAAGGGAACTCTTGATAGCCTCCTACATTGCTTCTACCAAGTTAGCCAAAGTACTCCTCAATACGTACTTGATTGGGTCTTCTTCGCATAACGTCCTCAATTCAGTGTCCAACAGCACTTGCCCGTCTTTGTGCCCTTAGCATGTCTAAGAGGGCTCTTGTGTAGAACATGCCTGTTGTGGCCTGCGAGCTATGTATCTTAAGTATTCATACAGCACTGTCCCCGTTCGGAGGATTTTCTGTCCATCTTGTTCGTCCCACATTATGACGGACAACATCTTCTACCGGAGTCGGATCATACGAGTGATGTGATAGACTTAGTTGGGTTCCAACCTTAGATGTCCTAATGTCAGCTATTTCGACCTTAGCTATGTGAGCTTTTCATGTCTGTATATGATGAATCTCTCTTTCGTTGCACTCATATCTATGTACTTTTCTCTTTCCTTTATGCTGTCAATGCTCGTCTCCTCGTACATTCACTCTTTCGTGGTCGTGATCATCGCGTGAGTGCTTTTCTGAAAGCTGCCTCCTTCGAACTGGGTGAAATCTGTAGATCGCTGAAAA
>NW_027042803.1:0-1809 GCF_036872675.1 Lithohypha guttulata | reverse complement strand
TAAGTTCAGAAAATGGTAACCGCGCACAAGGGTAACCGCGCACTCCACTGAATGCAACACCTAACTTTGATCGCATTATATAGCCCCATTAATGCTGGCTAATCTCTGAGCTACGGCCTGGAATGGGTCAACAGGCTTGTTATCTTTCTCTATGGGTACTGTACGAGTGCCCACTGCCTTAAAGGAGGGTGTAATGACTCGTGCTGGTATAGGGGGGCCTATAGCACCACGTTGAATATCCATAAGGGTAGTAAATGTATTATTAGGGTTAACAGGCTGCTTCCTCTTATGCTTCTTTCTGTAGGCTTCCAGCTTGGTCCTAAGGCTGCTAATCTCGCGTTGAGAAGCTGCCTTCTCTGAAGAATGAGTATCTAAGGCCTTACCTGTCTTGGCAAAGAATGTACGTATGTTTCGATCAACAGTAAAGTGCTTCGGAATAGTGGTAAAGACCTGTGATAAAAGTTGTCGATTGTAGGGAGTGACAATAGTGCTCTGAAAAGTAGAGGGCGTAGGCGGAGTGATTGGTCGTGATATATTCCTCTCTTTAGCTGGCTGTACCACAAACCTCGACTGAAGGCCCTTTGATGGGTTAAATGGTATAATACCAGCAGCAGCGAAGCCTGCTTGACAGTTGGTAAGCCTCATAGCTATTGTACGAGCCTCTTGGTAGTGTAAAAGGAACTGTTGCTTCTTTAGCGGGGCCAGGTTGTCCATAAGAGGATTGGCACTCATTATCGTACGAAACTTGCGTTTCAATGACGAGAACACAGCTAGATCAAGAGGTTGGAAGATATGACTGGTGTGAGGTATTAGATAAAGACAATAGACCTTCGATAACCACGCAGCCTGCATAAAATCAGGTGAGATATGCGATTTATGACCGTCAAGAATGAGTAGTCGCCACTCCCCCTCCGCCAGGCTATTCTGAGTTTGAGGTATAAAAATCTCGCGTAGCCAGCGTACACCGATCTCGTTCGTAGTAAAGGCATTGTTACTCGTAGTGTAGGTCCAATCTGGGGTTTGCTCAGGTAAAAACCACTGCTGTTGTATATATTTTCCCTTAAAGATCACCAAGGGGGTGAGCACTTGGCCTTCAGCTGAAATACACTCAATAGCGGTCACCCACTCGCGATCATTTGAGGCCTGTATCACTGTAGACTGTGTATCTGCGCTACCTATAACTAGCTGGTTAGATACTATTCCAAACGCATTGCCAATCTCATCAGCATTGTACGTATGCTTTGGTTTAATCGCTTTGCGACGAACAACGAGGAGTAGACGATCATACCAGTCTTGAATGACAGCCTCTGTAAGGTGTTGAGAACGCTTAAGATCTAGTACGACTCCCTTCTTCGTACGAACCTCTGGATTGCGACGCTTGAAGTTTGCGATCCAAGCATCGCTAAGAGATGATGGACCACCACTGGCCTGTGAGATTAACGCAGCCATAGAACGCAGTTGTGAGTGCGTAGGCGCCTGGCCGCAAGATTCAAGGTCAATAGACCATTTTACGAGCATCTTCTCTTGTATAGGGGAGAGCCTTTGCTCGTGGTTGTGACCTCGCTGCCTTGTTGGTCGGCCATGGTATCGATCTCGGACGGTTGAAGGCGCGACGTTGTACGCCTTCGCAGCAGCTCGAATCGATGGGAAATCGCCACGACGGTAAGCTGCGACAGCAGCGTCGACAGCAGGCTTACTATGAGCAGGCATTTGTACGAGCTGCGTGGACAATGGGTGAGTTGGAATGAGTGGTAAGAAAATGGAGGGTGCGCGGTTACCCTTGTGCGCGGTTACCATTTTCTGAGCTTA
>NW_027042802.1:0-1844 GCF_036872675.1 Lithohypha guttulata | reverse complement strand
ATTGGTACAGGTTTAGCCACAACAGGATTAATAGGAGCCGGTGTAGGAATAGGTGTAGTGTTTGGTGCACTAATATTAGGTGTATCTAGAAATCCTTCTTTAAGAGGACAATTATTCTCTTATGCTATACTAGGTTTTGCCTTTTCTGAAGCCACTGGTTTATTTGCATTAATGATGGCTTTCTTACTATTATACGTAGCTTAATCTTAGGTTATTTATATAAAAAAAAGGTAGATATAGTTTAAAGGAAAAACCACTATTTGTGGCATAGTAGATCTTTGTTCAATTCAAAGTATTTACCCAAGGATAAAACCTAGGCAAAAATATATGAGATACACTAATTTTATTTTTAATGGAAGCCTGTAACATAATTAATCAGCAAAAATATATGAGATTATCACTAATTTTATTTTTAATCGGAACGCTAGGTTTTGTTTTAAATAAAAAAAATATAATATTAATGCTTATTTCAATTGAAATAATGTTATTATCTATAACTTTCTTAATATTGATAAGTAGTTTAAGCTTTGACGATATATTAGGCCAAACCTTTTCCGTATATATAATAGCGATAGCAGGAGCAGAATCCGCTATAGGTTTGGGTCTTTTAGTTGCTTTTTATAGATTGCGTGGATCTATAGCAATAGAGAATAAATAATGTATTTAGTATTAATAGGATTACCAATATTAGGATCAATAATTTCCGGTTTTTTTGGTAGAAAGGTCGGAGTTAGCGGATCACAAATAATAACCTGCACATGTGTTATAACAACAACAATACTAGCCATATTAGCTTTCATAGAAGTAGGATTAAACAAAAGCCCCGTGAAAATACATTTATTCCGGTGAATAGATGCAGAATATTTAAATGTATCTTGAGCATTTAATTTTGATTCTTTAACCGTATCAATGTTAATACCGGTATTAATTATATCCTCTTTAGTACATGTGTATTCTATAGGATACATGAGTCATGACCCCCACAATCAAAGATTTTTCAGTTATTTAAGTTTATTTACTTTTATGATGATAATATTAGTAACGGGGGATAATTTTTTAGTTATGTTCGTAGGTTGAGAAGGTGTTGGAGTTTGTTCTTATTTATTAGTAAGTTTTTGATTTACAAGAATAGCCGCAAATCAAAGTTCTTTAGCCGCTTTTTTTACTAATAGAGTGGGGGATTATGTTTTAACCGTAGGTATGTTTGCTATTTTGTGAGCTTTTGGTAATGTAGATTATACAACTGTATTTTCCCTTTCACCTTATTATAGCGAAAGTGTTATAATATTTGTAGGTGTATGTTTATTAATAGGTGCAATGGCTAAAAGTTCACAAATAGGTTTACATGTATGATTACCAATGGCTATGGAGGGTCCTACCCCTGTTTCAGCCTTAATCCACGCAGCAACAATGGTTACTGCGGGTGTATATCTTTTAATGAGAGCTTCACCTTTAATAGAATATAGCTCAACGGTTTTATTATTATGTTTATGAGTAGGAGCAATTACAACTGTATTTAGTTCACTTATAGGTCTATTTCAACAAGATATAAAAAAAGTTATAGCTTATTCTACTATGAGTCAATTAGGTATGATGGTTATAGCTATTGGTTTATCTTCCTACACAATTGCTTTATTTCATTTAATAAATCATGCTTTTTATAAAGGATTATTATTCTTATGTGCCGGTGCAGTTATACATGCGGTAGCAGATAATCAAGATTTTAGAAAATATGGAGGTTTAGTATCTTATTTACCTTTAACCTATTCACTTATGTTAACTGCTTCACTTAGTTTAGTTGCTTTCCCCTTTATGACCGGTTTCTATTCTAAAGATTTTATTTT
>NW_027042801.1:0-1897 GCF_036872675.1 Lithohypha guttulata | reverse complement strand
CCTCAATCCAAACATCCGGAGCACCATCAGCAGTCATAACACGCTCCAATGGGTCAACGTCGAATGGATCGCGCACAATATCGACAGGAATTGCTGTGACTGTGAGCCTCCGAGGTCTGTTACCGCTATGTCCGCTTCGGTGTGAAGATCGACTTGATTGATAACTTCTGGTGCTGATTTGAGACAGTGGTCTTCCGACTGCACCTGAATCAAATACTTCTTTGCCCCCTTGCGCATTCTCTGCATCTTCTTCAATTCTCAGCACGACACCCACGGCCTTCTCATCTTCTATGATTCGTGGATGTCGTTTTGCAAAATATTTCGCGTACTGCCAGAGACTCCACCAACAGCTTGCCACGTTGACAAACGTAAGTGCGAACTTGAACGGCATGTAGTAGAAGATCAACATGCTTCGACTGACCGTTCTCCCTGCGAACCTCAGATGCAACTCATTAAAGATCATCGCGTTGAGAAAATAGAGACCCAGTGTGGCAGCAAACAGGTAAGCCGTGTATGTAGGTCGGACGAAGAAACTGACTGGCAGAACGATCGGCGTGATCAGGTAGAGGAATGTTTCGTACACCTCCTGTAACACGAACAACTTGGCACCAATCTCCCACCATCCCAACTTCCAGGAGAAAAGGATGTAGGCAAGGTTGTAGTAGCACCCGTTCACGAAGAAGAAATTCCACCTCTTGAATCGCTGTTTGAACACTGTCATCTCTCCGAAACCGCCTCTGCTGCCACCGCTCGCGAAGAAAACGGACGATGGCGTTTCAGTCTCCACGAAGACAGAGCTGCACATGATGATTCGGGATCCCAGCTCTCGAGCAACATGGCCAAAGAACCAGTCCTCCGAAACTGAGAATCCAGGATGTTCCTTGAACGTGCGGATCAGAAACTCGGTCTCCCAAAGCACGATCGCGCCGTGAGGAAATGTCGCGCTGCCGATCTTGCCAGCGAAAAGTCGTTGCAGACCCGACAGCTTGTACTCCAGATCCTGAGCCTGCTGGCACCATGTTCCACGACTACGACCTTCGCCTATACTTGCTAAAGTATAGCCGAGACATTTGATCCTTCCAGTTAATCGTTCCGAAACGATAGGAAAGTTCGGTGGGAGGAGACAGTCGTCGTCGATGAGAAGTTGAAACGGAAACGAACGAGCGACATAAGCTCCAACATATTGTGCTACGATCTTCGAGCCAACAGGAATCCAGACGTGGTTGACGCCGAAGGTATTGCAAACTTCTTCGGTGTTGTCTAGTGGTGTAGGTGAGTTTCCATTAGCAAGAATGAAGATTGATGTTGCGGGGAAGACTTTGAGAGCGTGTTCGAGTGTCGCAGGTAAAAGCCCCGCTGATTTGTAACAAGGTATCAGGAGAGCAGTATCGTTCTTGGGAGGCTTTCTCTCTAGTATCGCTGGATCTGGTTGCAGCTCTAACGAAGGTCCGACAAATGGAGCCGGAGGAAGTCGAGGAGTATCGTCGTTCCCGGTCCCGGCCAGCACTTCTGGTGCTGGCCGTTCAAATAAGACGAGGAGTGGACCGAAGGCATAGCTACGGAGTGTCAGTACATGCTGGACATTTGTGAGGATGGTCGAATCAACTCACAAGGAAGCGAGACCAACAAATATAGCTGTACCGCCAACAAAAGTAAGGTGATATTCGAATAAAACATAGATGTACCAGACTGTGCCTCCCCATAATGGCCGACCAATGAGAACAAAGTAGACAAATGCAAGCAGTAGAAGGTAGCATGTATATGTAAACACAAACTGAAAGGGCTTGCTCCGCTGTAGCTGTTTCTGCCGCTGTTGTGCTGTCTCGTATGTCTTTCGAACACTGCTTCGACGAGTGGCTGGTTTGAGTTTTTCGGCAATCGCCACGCTTGCTTTGCG
>NW_027042800.1:0-1972 GCF_036872675.1 Lithohypha guttulata | reverse complement strand
AAGCTCTACCCGCTTCCACTCCGGTCCGCACGACCAGGCCTGCGTACCAGGAACGAAAGGGTCTTCAGAAGGAAAGGAATCCAGCTGTGGCTGCTGGTCGATACCGAGTCGAGAAAGCTTGCCGCACTCCACAATCTCAAGCGCCGAGAACAGCATGCCATCCGCAGAGCAAGAAAAATTTGGCACATGCACTTATACCTTCACGGATAGAAAGGCTTTAGATTTCAGGTTTGTTACTAGGCGATGACAGGACGGACTAGAGAACGCGACTAGGCTCACCCGATAACCTCTCACCGCCTCAACTTATCTGTAAACGCCAGTAACATCACTGTGACCATGCCGCGAATCTTTCTATTGAGTCTTTCTATTTGTCCCTGTGATGGCCGTGAAGAGACCGGTATGAAACGCTAGCCGCAGCGATAAAACCTGCTATTTTAAGCGCGCAGATAACTGTGCTACTGCTTAATTACAATACAATATGGACACCTATCGTCCGTTTGTTGTCAGTGGCCTACAGCTTTGGTCCAGACACGTTATACTCGGAACGACTAGATTTAAGCGCTCGTGGTCACAACGAATGAAAGCTGATTAATTTACGAACGATTAGGCGTGACGATACAATACTGTTCTTATTGTTCCAGAGTAATTGGACATAAATGAGTATCAGAAATAGATGAAGCGTCAATCATGGCAAGTGCGCGGCAAAACAGAGCTTTGGGCGCGAAGTTGGGTAAGCTTCATCACAAGATAAGGGTGTCCGCATCAGGCTCAATTCGTTATCGACAACGATCAGCCGTGCCGCATGCTGCCAATACTCGTATGTGATGCAAGACTTAAGTTGCCGGAAGCTTCTGCGGAGGCGCCAAGCTCGTAGAGTTCTTGAGTATCAGGACTCTCATTGATCACAAAGGCATGTATGCCTCAGTAACGTAACATTTGAGCGCCGACCTGTTCAAACAAGACCTCTCGTCCTGAAATTTGTCTTCGTCATGTGTGATGACGCTCACGTACTTGCGAGGGGCTGTGGCCACTACTACGACAAAGACATACGGAGATGTCGAAACGCAATTCAAAACAACACGACGTGCCCACCACCGCGGGAGCGTGTTCGCTACCCTCAAGAGGATCACGATGGGAAATGCAAAAGTTGTGAAGGGAATTCGCCGCCTGATTCTGATTAGTGCGAGCAAGTGAGTCCACCAAAGCTGCTTAGCTAAGTGTTAGCTAATTACGCACGACCAGCCTATCTGGCAGCAAAGCAATGATGGCAGCACCGACATTACAAGAACATCAGACGCCAAGCTTCGATTTTGCAGTGCTGTTGTCTTGAGTATAATCTTGCGCCTGGTTGTTGATCCTTGGTCGTGACTAGAATTGGTGCCGGGTCATTGGAGCAAGATAACAGCCATGCTCGACAGCTGCGGCCACGGTTTGGATTACTGCCCGACGCTGACTTCGTAGCTGTCAAGTTGGACGTCATACTGCTGCGAGATCAGGTGGCTTGATGTAATAAGAGGATCAGTCATGATCTTTGGTGGCTATGTAATGTTGTGGTTACCATAGAGACATAGCTCGCCATTAGTGACCAGGAGCAGCTGCGAGACAAAGGAAGATCCTCTGACGGTAGCTTTGCGGGAAGATTCCTGTCGTCTGCTCCAAGTCAGTTGTCGTCTTCCTCGCGAGAAGTTTTTTGGATTCCCTGAACTACGGGCTTCCCTTGCTCAATTTGCCGAAATTGCCATTCATTCGTTCCGCCACCCCACGAATATCGTAACGAGAAACGATCCACTGCGTCCGAAAAATATTGGCGGAAGTCTCTTTGGACGATTAGTTTGATATCAGATAGTCAATCGTTCAGAGTGGTCGGTCTTACGGCTTTTCCTCTGAATCGTACCGCACTCTCCAACTCTCGAAAGAAACATCTTGCACATGTTCGATAGGCTCTCGAACATTGAAGTCGCAGAGTATCCAA
>NW_027042799.1:0-1988 GCF_036872675.1 Lithohypha guttulata | reverse complement strand
GGAGGACATCCGATCAGCATAAGCACAATTTTACAGATGCAACACAGAAAAAAGGGATCGAATTTGGTGTTCTGGTAAACAAGCTCTTACCCTTAAATTGATGACTGGAGCGTCTGAAATCGAGTCCGATCGAATCGATACGTTACCACGCGAAGTAGGAGCGACGAGTCCAGCTGTGAGAGAGATATAAGACTCGCCAATCCTACCAAGACCGTACTGTGGTGTTGGTAAATGAGGGTAGAAAAAGGGTTCATATAAGTATTCAACGTGTGCTTGGTTCGAACGGGCTCCAATAAGCTCGCTTGCTCCTAGAGCCTGCAAGTTTTGATCAGAAAGCATCTCGAATGCATAAGTCGGTCCAGTAGGGGCGGTTAATGGTCCTGCTTCGTTTTGAGTAAATTCCTGGCTCGCTTGTTGCAAGTTATAGATGTTGTTGAAAAGTGCAGTCAGTGACGTTTCTGGATCTGCGCGCACATAAAGACTGTAGTACGTGTGGTCGTATAATCTGAGATAGACAGTCAGCCACGATCATACAGCGGAATTCAAACCTACCCTTGACCAACGTTCTCGTTGTTGACGTATAGTTGGATAGCATTTTCTTCCAACACTGGCGCTGGGCCGATGCCCTTCAGGATACATTAGAAGGGATGAAACAGCAAGTAGTAGCGTATTCACTTACAGAGAGCATCAGTATTTGTGGTGAATGAAATGTGCCGGCACTCAATATGACTTCCTTCTTGGCTGTAGCGTTTAAGATGTTCCCAGACCTGTTGTCTATGTACACCACACCTGATGCAACAGTGGTGGAACCATTCTGATTGAGGATTATACGACGTACTGGAGACGATGTCCGAACAACCAGATTGCTTCGAGATTTGGCTTCCTTGTAGAAACTGTCGTAAGCCGAACTGCGTCGCTGTGTAGCGTCGATGGTGAACGGTTCTTGTTTTGCTCCCAGATTTATGCCACCATTGAGCTCTCCTACCGGGTATACTTCGATAGCACGCATTGCTTCGATGAAAGCGCCGGATGCTGGGGTGGTGTAATTGGCATAGTTGATCTGCAGTGGTCCATCACTGTATAAGCTTGCATCAAATCCTGTGTAGGAAACGTTGTTGTTCTCTGATGGTGGAGGCGGTTGAACGAAAGTCGTGCTCTTTTTGAAGAAGGGGAAGACGTTTTCCCAGCTCCATCCGTCATTCCCCAGGCTTTGCCATAGGTCGTAGATACCAGAGGATCCTCTAGCATATGTCATGCCATTGATAGCGCTGCTGCCTCCAAGACATCGACCTTGATGATATGTGATCGTTCTGTCGTTCATAGTCCTTTCTGGTCCAGTGACCAAGGACCAATCGATTTGACTTCCTGCAAGGCAAATTAGCAAAAATTCCGCGAAAGCTCGATGGACGCAACAGCATACCAAGGACATCCTGATTAGAACCTGGTACCATGTAAGAAGACACAATGGTTGGTTCATCACCAGCTTCGAGAACCAGCACGGTCTGATCACCAGATTCACTGAGCCTGTTTGCCAGGGTAAGACCTGCTGTGCCACCTGCGGTGTATTAGGAACGCTGCACTAGTTCATAGCAGATGTATCTAGTCACCTCCGACAATGACAAAGTCGTATTCTGATACCTGCGCAGAACCTCTCTGGAAAAGACAAGCAGCGATCAGAGCCGCCCATACCGATGATCGTGTGACACTGCTGTATAACATCTTGAAGAGTGCGGTTGCCAGGGCTAGGTCAGGGTCACAAGCCTGCAGATAGTTCAAGAACTTGGGAGGATTTCATATATCAGGATTTTCATCTGCCATGATAGTATCTGCATGCGAGCACGGCTTGCCACGACACGAAACGGCCGAGTGATCAATGGAACATACCCCATTGAGGGATTGAACGTGGCGTTTGATGAGCCTCATACGTAAAATTAACCGAGTCGGTCTCCTGATGGGTCACCAGCAAGGGCATGATGTGCTAGTGAATC
>NW_027042798.1:0-2072 GCF_036872675.1 Lithohypha guttulata | reverse complement strand
CGAATTCTTCTTAAGGGAGGGTACGTTACTGGGCACTAAGGCGACGCTCGCGCAGCAAATTCGCGACGTCACGAGAATTCCCACTACAGCTCTCCAGAACGAGCCTACAACTCATCAGACCCCAACACGATTCTTGCTCTGACTACCTGCACACTCTTCTTTTCATGAGCTATTATTCAATTCCGATGAAATCCAGTTCGAGGACTAGCTTAGCTATCTCGAATATAGAGTCGTAATGCTTACAACTAGTTAAGCTACGTATCCTCGACTTTATTGCCTCTTGTCGTACTGTACTGTAGCAGCACGCGTTCAATTATTACTCTACTACTGATCTACGCTACACAAAGTTCAGGGGATATTGTACTTTACACGTTCGTTATAGACCTCGAGATTTGTACTACCTCGATCGTCACGCAGATAGTGCAGCAGTCTGGGTTGTTCCTCTGAGACCATATAGTCTTGCTTGACTTAGCACTCGAGGTCGCTACGGAAAGTCATAGAATAAGTCCTACAAATTAGACCCTCAAAATTTGACTTCTTGGAAGGGAGTAGATATGTAACACTAGGTGTGGACAAACCACATGAAAGTGGTAAGTAAGGCGAGATTTTGTCCTCAGGACCACATCGTATACTGCGGAATCCGTGGTTACTGACCCGTTCTAAGTATTTCGAGGTGCGGGCTCCGCCAATCGGCCCGTTCAGCACTAATGAGCTAGGTCCTTCTGTAGTAGATCTAAATCTCCTTACCATGTTCAGGAACCCAAGCAGGCATTCCCGATGACAAATCAGATTATTAGTTGACAACAAGAACTTAAATGCGAGTCGATTCTAGTCGAGTTGCTAATACGACTTCTCGATGAGGAAATGGTAGGCCTAAAGTAAAGTTCAAAAATCATTGCTGGTTCGCCGGTTGTGGCCATGGTCAGCGGTTCGAGTCGTGTTACGATGACAACCACGTATATGAGCTTTAGTATGCCCCTTATGCTTACCTGTTCTCTGTAATACAACTGGCTGACTCTTACGATGCATGAGAGAATTGACTACTGCTGCCTGAAATCTGAAACCAGCTAGTTACAACAACGATAAAACCATTGCTTCGAGCCTTCAATGTCAGCAAGTAGAGTTATCTCATTTATATCTTTGTTGACAGCAGTTGGCGAGATTAGTTAGATCGTCGCTACCGAATTCGCGATAAGTTGGAAAGGACTTCTTAGATAAATTCCTCACTCAAATGCGGTTGACCTAAACATCTAGATTGAGAAGAAAATGATTATAATCTACGAATCGTTATAGTTCACCTCTACCGCCCTTAGTCCTAAGTGAAGACTTAGAAGATTTCTCGACGCTTGAATCTACTTTCGCTTTACGGTACTAGAAGCTACTGTAGTGCTAGTCGTTAAAGTAGTAAGCACTTTAGTAGTCGTAGTCTCTTTAGCAGTAGTAGTCTTAGTCTCCTTCGGAGTAGTAGTTGTGGTCTCTTTAGGAGTAGTAGTCTTAGTCTCCTTCGGAGTGGTAGTTGTGGTCTCCTTCGGAGTAGTAGTCTCCTTCGGAGTGGTAGTTGTAGTCTCTTTAGGAGTTGTGGTCTCCTTCGGAGTAGTAGTTATGGTCTCTTTAGGAGTAGTAGTCTCTTTAGGAGTAGTAGTGGTGGTAGTCTCCTTCGGAGTAGTAGTAGTGGTCTCCTTCGGAGTGGTAGTGGTAGTAGTGGTCTCCTTCGGAGTGGTGGTAGTGGTCTTCTTCGTAGTCGTAGTCTCCTTCGGAGTGGTGGTGGTTGTAGTGGTCTCCTTTGGAGTGGTGGTGGTTGTAGTGGTCTCCTTTGGAGTGGTGGTGGTTGTAGTGGTCTCCTTTGGAGTGGTGGTGGTTGTAGTGGTCTCCTTCGGAGTGGTGGTGGTTGTAGTGGTCTCCTTTGGAGTGGTGGTAGTGGTCTTCTTCGTAGTCGTAGTCTCCTTCGGAGTGGTGGTGGTTGTAGTGGTCTCCTTTGGAGTGGTGGTGGTTGTAGTGGTCTCCTTTGGAGTGGTGGTGGTTGTAGTGGTCTCCTTCGGAGTGGTGGTGGTTGTAGTGGTCTCCTTTGGAGT
>NW_027042797.1:0-2178 GCF_036872675.1 Lithohypha guttulata | reverse complement strand
AATTTCCACATTTTTTTTCTACATGGCTTCGGAAGATGTGTTTCGGGGTCTCACGACGTTTTACCCTCACAGATAGGGCAGGGGTCGATGGCTGCTCTTTGTAAGCAGATAAGTTAGGTAGACAATATATACCCGTTATAGTAAGGGTGGCAGCATTACGTAGTTGAGGCTTTCTTACCTTCTTAGTATCTGACCTTTCTGCCTTAAAATTAAGGCACAAGGTCACCCTTGCCTTCGAGTTCGGCTCAGGAGTGCGTGAGCTTTCTTTATATCTATCCGTCTGTTACTGCGCACACAAACTAAATAAGTACTCTGCTCCATCATGCTGCAACCCGAACAGTACATCGAAGATCTACGTCACACGCGCCTAAAGCGCACTATCGTCCTAGCATTAGACAAATTCGTCGGTCGGTGGTGTCGACGATCCTCCCGGGTCACTTTTCTTCCTGGCGACTTGTGCATCAAGTCTGGACACGCCGTCCGCTTGACGGAAGCCTTAACTATGGAATACGTGCGAAAGCATACCACGATACCTGTCCCCAAGGTTTTCTGTGCCTTCGAGCACCACGGTGCCGTCTATATCGCGATGGAGCGCTTAGCAGGCCAACCCCTGGGTTGGGAATGGGCACGGCGCAGTGACGACTCGAAAGCCTATATTTTGCAACAGCTTCGAGACTATGTGGTGCAATTACGCAACCTTCCACGTATGAGCGACTGCAACTCAGTCGCTGCTATTGATGACGGGCCATTCCTGGACGAGAGACTGCCGGGCTCGTCAAGCCCGGTTGGTCCTTTCCCTTCTGTGAAACAATTTCACAGATACCTTAGATCAGATCAAGAGACAGATCTGAAGCACAACGAAGATGTTCAACGCCTAGTTAAAATGCATGATGACACTAGCGAAAATGTGTGTTTTACGCATAATGATTTGAGCAGCTTTAATATTTTGGTTGATGGCCAGCAAATCACAGGTATAATTGATTGGGAGTATGCGGCGTGGTTGCCCTCGTACTGGGAGTACACATCGGCCTGGCATGTTAGCCCGCAGAACATGTTTTGGCGAGACGAAGTTGGCAAATTTCTCGATGTGTATGAAAAACAACTTGAGATGGAAAAGATCCGACGCCAGTGGTTTGGCGACTATTAAAACAAGAAATTGGCTTGCACAATTGAGACAATGCGATGTGACGTGGATAGGCTCCCATCCATTAGAAGCACTACACGTGGACGAGATGACGCGTTGTGCCCAATATATTCAACTTATCTCCCTTTGCAAGCATGTAGCGGCTGTTGGTAATCTCTAGTAGAAAGATGGCGGGTTTGCGAGCACAAAAAGCCGGACTGCCCATTTTTTTTGTATTTTCTATTCATTTCGACTTCCTTTATCTGTTCTGATACATTATGCCTGCCGACAAAGCGAGGCTCTACGTCGCGTTATATGTTCGCGGAGGAGTAGCTAAAATGCCGGACAATGAAGACAAGTATTCTTCCCCTGTGCTGCTATACACGGGAGCTAATTCTGTCTATCAGGTATCACTGGGCACTATTGGTTGCACCCAAGAACGAGGACAATGAACCGACTGGGACGCGATATCATGCTAAGAATGCGCCTGGTCGAAGCACGTGGATTTTCGAAGAAAAGTCGACGTCAATGAACGCCACGAACATGATACTCGTTCGTGTTATGATTGGCAAGATTAACGACCCTCAAGCTCTAGCCACAAAGTTACGTCAAGTGCCGATCGTCAACAACGACCCTGGTTGGAACTGTGTCACCTGGTTACGAAGCGCACTGGCATTGATCGCACAAGACGTTTCTCTCATGGGAACATCTTCGCTTGGATGGGAAGCAGTCAAAGCGACAGCTTTACAATACTGTGAGCAAAAGGCGGCACAAGGCCGTTTCAATGGCACAAGCAAATTTGACACGTCGAAGGTGCCTACCTTTGACCTACTTCAGGGGAAGGAGACAACAAAGTGATGGGTGGAGACGAAGATGATAGGCACTTGCGGATTGGAGAGACTTTTACGCTGCCTATGGGTGTAGGCGTATGCCCAGTAAGATGCCCTTGTACTTGGCAGATTCGTGTCGATAGCCTGTGTCGAAGGCATACTCACAGGTTAGCGCTCCCACGATATTCATTCCTTTGGCTTCACTATTCCGTAACGTCTGGGTCC
>NW_027042796.1:0-2225 GCF_036872675.1 Lithohypha guttulata | reverse complement strand
AGTACATATCTAAGTTATGGGATATTCCGGTTGCAACGCAGTGAGTTCACATGGATCAAGCCGTTTGATCCCGAGGTTACTTTCGGTGGAATTTCGTGTGGCGCTGGCGGCTACATGCAGGCAGGACTCCGCGATGAACTTGATAGTGGGGCCTGGAGCTTTCCGCTGTAGTCGGCACCTAGGTGGGAAGAACGCATAGAAGTTACGTCATGTGATTGCAGAACTCGTACAGTAGTGCTAGGGTACCTAGTACGTGGCCACCACTTCTCGTAGGTCTTGATATCAATAGAGTTCGGCCTTCGATAAAGGGCCTGCAGGCAACAGGAAGTGATGGGAACTACGCGCCCGAATGGAACCTACTTCAACCGAGCCATGACTTCTCGTGGGATCTATCGTCGCCAAGGTCTGTGATTAGAATCATGCTTTCGAATGGAGCAGGTACGTATCAACGACATTAGAGCATGCTAGTGGGAGCTGCAGAAGGTCAAGGGCAAATTGATGGAGACACGTCCCAACCACCTATATCTGTGGGCTATTGTCATACTGTGGTTCCCAAACACAACCACCTTTGTCCATGGCTGTCGCCCTGATGACCAAGACTTACAAGCATCTCAGCAAACCACTACAACAAGCCCGACCGGAGAAATGTCGCCTGGACTGTACGTGCGACGATAAAACTTGCCCCTGCTTCGACAACCAGACGACATGTGAATCGTCCTGCAAGTGCAAACGCTGCAGCCGACGATTTCCATCATGCAGATGCGATGGACCTTGCAATATCACTACCTGCTTGTGTTGGGCCTTCTCGCGCGATTGCACACAATCTTGCGGATGCACAGCATGTCTGAACATTGACAAAGTTTCATACAGGTCAGCATTATCCGTTCAAGAATCAAGCATATCTGGTCAGGGCTTGTTCGCAGTTAGTGACTTTGACGAAAATGCCATGCTCGGCGAATACACTGGTCATCTGGTTTTGAATAGTGAGCCTTGCCTCTACACAGGTGTTGGAAGGTTTGCCTACAGTCGTGGTAAAGTTTAAACCATGACCAGAGGAGATCAGTGTCTAGAATGAAACAGATCACTCTATCGAACCGGACGGTCATTGTCTGATGCGCTACATCAATCACAAAGGGCACCGACGCGCGAATACGTATTTCCAGATCTCTGAAACCACTCGAGGAAGAGTCGTACGTGTTTTTGCGAGACGATCGATCCACGCAGGGCAGGAAATAACAATAGATTACGGGTATGTTCCAATAGTTTCATCCAGTGCATGCACTACTAAATTATACAGACTTATATGCGACCTCGAAACAGCTGCAGTGAAGAACAAAGCAGTTACATGTGAGTTGTAGCATATCCAAAGTATGTTATCGTGTTCTTCTAATTCTTCCCTTAGATGGTGATATCCTCATCCAGCCTGGGGGTTTTATTCTTCTCGAAACCGATAAAGAGTTTGCAATAATTGAGGATATTGTATACACAAAAACGCCTCAGATCAAGATACGGCGCCTTAGAGATCCGCAAGGAAGGCAGCAGCGATCGTTACGTTATACTAGACGTTATGAGTTCATCGCTTTACGGCGCAACACGAAGATCATACCAGTAAGCAGCATCAGGACTGACTTCGGGATTGAGCAGGCAGACAAGACTGCTACGCAGTAGCACATACCAATCGGTAGTGATGTATGCTTGTTAATACATATTAATTCCCGCGTATGCATACGATATCTTCCTCCCGTAGCCTATAATTGTAGACGTGAATGTGCAAAGCTTACCTCAAGAGATTATAGCAGCTTCGCGGCGGTTAACGTGAGTCGATCATAAACCACGTCTTTCAGTGGCCATAACTGTCGTCATATGCTCTAAATATACGTAGTGAAACGTACATCTTGACCTCCGTCGGTTTAAGATATCTATGAACGCTGTTATCGCTTGCTCGCTCAATGAACCGAGCAGATTCTACGTATGCCTTTATTCACACTACCGAAGGCGTCCCAAGCGGCAAGTAGTTTGTTTAGAAACATACCTGCAGAGGTTCTCTCAAACATCCTAAATCTCTTACTTTTATCCCCGGTACCGATTGACATCATTCGACATGGAGATAGGTACTATCCTCACCATTACACTCACTTACCATGTGCTAAGACAAACAAAGTAAAGCGGCAGTTGTCCGAGCTCTTTCCTGAGATTCTCGTAACGTGTCAAACCTTATATCAAGA
>NW_027042795.1:0-2235 GCF_036872675.1 Lithohypha guttulata | reverse complement strand
CAATTTGCTTAAACCTCGGGAACAGGTTCGTACAAGCATTCGCGGCAGCGTCATCTCCGACTGACAAGTGGTTACTGGCGGCGATATTGAGTTCGTGCTAAGGCAAATTCATTTTTTACATGATACAGTACACCACTCTCCGGAGCGAATCGCAACACAATGCTATCCAGCTCATCGTGATCGTCGTGACACGAGCGTGCTTCCTGAAGGTGTTCGTTACACGACAGCACTTAGGCGGATTTCCTGCATATCGTCCGCGCGTGAACCCAGTACCACGTGCTGCAGATTCTGTGCCATCTTGTCCAAAATGGAATGGGTACGATCACAGACTCGACCTTTCGCTTTCAAAAGGCCAAGCACTCCTAACGGTGAGGGTCAACCCAGTGCGACAGAAGTGGTACAAACTCTGTTTGGATCAGGCGGCTTCAATGACCTGAAAAATGCTGTGGGAACTGCAATTCGGAGTCATTTCACGGCCTTGCAGTAGTGGCCGCGGATCTGGCGCCTAGGGTGTTTCTCAAACCCAAATTATGAAAGCTATGCCAACTCTTCTCAAAGACAATCTTGCAAGCTTCACGCTCGATTTGCAGGTACCTTGCATACTTGCACTTGCTCAACCACATTACCACGCTGATTTCTGTCCACTAGGCTAGACCGAACATATAGTATAGTCAATGAGTTGTGTCAAAACACTAACCTGATCTTCTTGGCACTCGAAGGCCACCAGGGCAGTTCGTATGGCCTCCTGGCACACCTTCTGCAGGGCTGTAATCCCATACATATCAGCAAAACAGCACAACCGTGCATGGCCGAGCAGAGTGTTAGTCCAATCATGGTTTGGCTGTATTCTGTGTCTCCGTGGTGGTGGCTGGAGTCCGAGATCAGCATGGTTCGTAAATCTCTTCCACAACTCTTTCTTTCCATATGCAACAACGCAGGCATCCGGGTCGACAGAGCAGAAGGCCGCTTCGTCAACCGTTTCTTGAGTGATCCGGCCGTCCCGAATACCACCTGCTCTCATTTCTTTTTCTTTTTTCTTCTTCTCTTTCGAGCTCAGCCCACGGTCCCAAGCGAGCTCTAGGTCAGGTCCGGCCTCTTCACGTGCCTGGAGTGTGGCGTCGCTGAAAGGCAATTGGCAACGATCAGTGTATAGCCACTCGCTAAATCTCAGGAATGAAGGACTGTCCACATCGGGCAACTCAGCTTCGCCAGCTCTTGCTTCGGACATGGAGCCATTCATCACACAGTCCAACGTAGCAGAATTTTTTATCACGAGTGCTTTGTGCACAATGACGGATGTGCGTTCAGGGCCAACGACGAAGTGGAAGGTTGGGGAAGTGAAGACTCTGGTCAACCGTCAGTCAGGTGCAGACGCAGGCTTTGATTCTAACCAACTGCTCGGCTGGTAGTATCATCATGTATGTATGTGCAAGAAATGCATGCAAAGATAATTGCTGTGCGCTGTCGAAAGCGCTCGATTGACGAGTGAATCGATGACAGAGGTAGCCATTGGCCCTGATGCAAGTCCTGAATTAGGCTGTTACAGCATTACATGTCCTGAGTCTGCAGAACTGACAGCGTGCGCCTCTCACAAGGTCACTTCTTCGTCACTAATCAAGGCTGAAATTTGGAAGACTCTGAAGCACAGTAGACATCTGGCGAGGTAGCAGGAGTTAGGATCTTGCATAAGTCGTGGCCGTGTCTAGAATGGCTCGCGGACGCCTGCGCCTTTTGGACTGGCAATATCATCACGTGGATTGAGTCGACCTACATCGCCTAATAACAAACACAACTCCCCAAACACTGACCTGCAATGCACAGGGTAAATTCTTATTCACACGACCTTACTCAATTATTCATTTCTGTACAGCTAACATAACAGTACCGAAAATAAGACGACAAGATCAACATAAACCCGGCAACCATCCTAAAATCAAAGATACCGAGCCAATATGCTGCATGCACGCAATGTGTCTGTTCACATCAATTCGCTCACGAACAAGAATTGAAGATTGAAGAATTGAGAGCTTGACCCTGTCAAAAGTGGAGGATATGACAGTGAGCGTTCAGGTCCCAATTCTCAATCTCGAGCTGACCACCATCCAGCTCATCTTCGATTGTGGCGTAGAACCATCCTTGAGCTTCTTTGGCCGCTTCGCTGCCTTTGCCGCTTTTTTTCCGTTCCTTGGCTTCTTTCTCCCTTTTCTTGTCCCAGAATTTGTTCAGTGCATCGTA
>NW_027042794.1:0-2265 GCF_036872675.1 Lithohypha guttulata | reverse complement strand
GAGCGTGTTTTAAGAGCTGGAAGTTCCGGAAATCTGTGACAGCTACTTTACCGTTGCACTCGCACAAGCTGCGCTGTGGGCGCATTTGAAAAATTTGGCGGGAAAGAGAACATCTGGCTACACATCCACGATGTCCCTCGATTTCTCGTGGCGGATCGAGTCTGAATAATGGATATGGAATGGTGTAGTGTGCATGAAGTCTACCTCGAGTTCTGGTGGAAGCATTAACCTCCCAGGGCTGCGGCCCATCCTGTGGCCAGTACTAGTGCATTTTAGAACCTGCAGCCAGTGCAGTGGCCGCTCTGTTGATATCATTGCCTCCTACTAGACACCGAGGCCCGTTCCAGTCCCTGTCATGCCATCATTCTTCTGCAGATGCACCACAAGATCCAGGTAACCGATTTTCGCAGCCTGTAGCACCTGTTTCTGCGTTACGATTGTCCTTATCGTCGGGATCTGACCTCTCACACACAAAGACCGTCCCATCACCACTGCTTCTGTCCCATATTCGACATTCATCACCTACCAGCGCTTTGGGTTCTTCTTGACTTAGCGAGCCGTATCACAAAACTTCTGACCCATTATTACCGGTCACCGCCTCCCGAATCGATACTCCAGCATTCCGATCTTCCTTTTCAGCAGACTCGACTCGACTAGGTTATCCGTTTCCCGATCATTTTGGGTTTCATGCGTCGCCTGCACCACGTTCTTCCACCAGTTTTCAGTTTGAACACCACAATAAGTTCAACGATACACGTGGCCCGTTTATAAAGCCGCATCTTATGCCCTACAACGAGAATGTGAGAAGACATTTCGACACTTACGATGCTGAACTTGCGCTTAGTGAGGTAGATAACCCCGAGTCCTGCTGGTGTACTCAACATATGCTGGAGAACTTTTCACGTTTACGCAAAGTGTCCGTGATGCAGGACGATGCAGTGAACGAACGAAGAGTACATGTTGCTAGAGGACAGCATACCGATGAGGAATACCTTCGACTCTCTAAAGACCCGAAATCTGGTGGATTCATTGGAGGAGATGCAAAGAAGAGGCGCGGCAAAGCAGCACCACCCGGAAGATGCCACAGTTGCAATCGAACCGAAACACCAGAATGGCGACATGGTCCTGACAGAGCTCGCACCCTTTGCAATCTATGTGGCCTCCATTATACAAAATTGAC
Source organism: Lithohypha guttulata (assembly GCF_036872675.1). Classification (NCBI taxonomy): domain Eukaryota; kingdom Fungi; phylum Ascomycota; class Eurotiomycetes; order Chaetothyriales; family Trichomeriaceae; genus Lithohypha; species Lithohypha guttulata. The sequence goes on along the minus strand of NW_027042794.1, from coordinate 1,085 downwards.
AAGAAAGATGGGAGCGGACCAAGCTGTAGTTTCTATAGACTCGAACCTGTGGTCCAAAAGCCCGAACGATACACGGCCATAAGCACGGATGGACTGTAGACCAAATTACCTCACGATCGATATTAGAAAGCACAGCGTTTTCTGTCGGCGTATACAAACCCACACGACACTTCCCACGACTGTTTTAACGGCATCGTTGATGGTCAGGCTCACTCTCTTCGAGCTTCAACGCCGACGCAACTAGCTGTTTTTGCAATTGTATAGATATCGGGAAACAGCGAAAGATTTGCTTTGGAATCTAGTTGAGCAAGGGGCCATACATGTGCACTTAGTTCAGTATCGCTTGGCATTCCTGTGTACACTCGATATGCCTAATTATCTAGATCCAGATGTCAGTGGTGTGAAAAAACCGGAGTCCAAAAGACAGACCTTGAACAGGCTCTGTTCGATTCTGAGCGGCAAGGTAATGAGGACCATCTGGTCTGATGTGATACAACTTCGAACCTCATGGAACACAACTTTCTCAGGCTAGAGGTGTAAGCACAATAGCCTGTGGTGCTATTCGACAACGCATGCCCTTGATCACCTCCACCTCCCATGGAAAGGCTAATCACGTAAGCTTTGCAGCAATATCTATACCGACCATACCAGTGTGAACGTTCACTTGATTTTTAAAGTCGCTATACTGCTCGAGCAAATAGTCCACACTGACCTTACTTGGGCCGCCTGAATACCTCTATGGGTGTTGCATCGGTTGTGAATAGAATAATTGCACCGCGTCTCTCGGCGGGTGTATACCATGGTCCGAAGCTGTTTCCTGTAACGATTGCATAATACTCTTGCCGACTACATGTCGTTGCGCAGCAGCGTGCATCGTGTTACAAAAACTTACGAAAGCTGAGCAGGAGTCGTCATCGTCGAGGTGGTCTAGTAAAGCGAATAAGGCTAGAGAAACAGGCTGCGTGATTACGACAGGGACATGGTCAGTACCCATTCGCGATACATACACGACATCAATTTGCCAATTGCGCGAGCTGAATACATGGCTCGAGTGTGCCAGATACCTCTAATGTCCACGATACTTG
>NW_027042793.1:0-2324 GCF_036872675.1 Lithohypha guttulata | reverse complement strand
ACCCGACGTCAAAATTTGAACGACCATATACATAGAAAACACATACTGCAATCGAGCCATGATGGTTCTATTGAGAGAGATGACGAAGTCATTGGATCAACTCGACAGGAGCATCGGCAACTGGCTCGAGATTGATTATGTACAAAAGTTTAAAACATGTACTCTGTGGAATATGGCATTTAAGTCGCATTGTACTATCTAGACAATAACAGGTGCATAGTATACACCTATCCTAACTACTACAGTCGCGGCTGCTGTCGATACATGCGCAGTATATAATCTGATACCGTTCAGTTGCCAACCCATGTACCCTCCTGTACCCTTTGTTCTATAGCTCCAGACGCTCCTGCCGGATGGCAAAGATGCAATCGGGCATCCAACTTGATAGTGTGATCTCCCCAATCCCTACGCGGCCAGACTGCTGGAACACGTGTTTGATTACATTGCTCGACATATTCACATTGGTCACAGCCTCCGTCACAGGCCCAGATCTGGTGTTGTACATCACGAGTTGTAATTCCGAAGTAGTGTTCGCAATGCTAGCGCATTGAGTTGTCTCTGCACGTCCATATAGTGCAAAGAATAACTCACTCGCCTTCCACATAGCAGCATAATTCTCTGTCATAGTTGTTTGCTGAGAGACACCGACATTAAGGACATGAAAAGCATCGTAAAGCGTTGATGGCCAAATATAACCGGTCGAAGAAGGATACGACCGTTTAGTAACAACGACAGGGGTGATCGCGGCCTGACCACTAGCATCGTCTCTCTTCCACAAGTTGGCATATGCATGCGTATCGTTGATCTCCAGGATACTCGCTTGTAGGAGTGTAGCATTATTCGACGCAATACCTGTAACTGTAATTTCGAACCAGCCAAGATCGGTAATGTAGCTACTCACATCAAGCGGTGTTGGACCTTCAGCACCAAAGAGTGGCAATAACATCGAGCTGGATACTGATATGTTCAAGAAACCAAGCGCGAGTGTTAGGAATAGTGTACGCTTCATTTTAGAAGCTAGAGTGATAAGTCTCTAGGTAGAGCTTGATTGATCACACGATAAGCCAACCCCATGGACCTACAGAGCATCTGGGGACTCATACTTCCTGCAATTCGGCAGCAATTGATATACACATAGACGTGAAGAAATCTTGCTACAACTTTTGGTGTGACTCGATCCCACTCTTCCATAAGTGCGGTAGCAGCTACAGAAGCTAAACTCGTTCCAGATCGATTTTGCTACTCAATCTATTGAGGCTCACATCATGTGGATCGGAATATAGAGCTAGCGTCTCGTTTAGCATTTAGGACCTCATCTGCAACCTCTATCGTAGGGGAGGACTCTGTCCTCTTATGTTACAGTAACCTGGATCTTTCCTTTCAATCGCAATCCTATGTTGACCAGTCTATTACAATAGTGCGAGAGAACCAAACCACCGCCAATGCGGACGAAAATTATCTTTTCTAGGAGCTGCTTTACTTGCCTCTCCTCTACCGTACCGTCTACAGCGACGTTTGGGAATTTTATCCACACTCGCACCGTGAGTGGTACGCCCACTCGCAGTGTACGGAATGCATTATGATTCCTTAAGCTCGCGGAGACTTCTACCGTTATGCTTGACACTTTCGGTGGTCTCATACAACGCTTCACTTGACTGTATAGCGAGGGCGGTCGGTTCCACAATGCTTGTGACAACACTGATAGAGTCGGCCATGATGCAGCAATTCGTTGACCGTCGAAGAGCGTCTGCGCTTGAAGAGATGCAGCGAAGCTAGTCGTGTTGATGTGTCCTTGTCGGTAAATCCTTGCGCAGGAGTCATGGTTCTTGTAACTACACTTGGTAGGTATAGCGCTGCTTCTGCTGATATGTTACTCTTTCAAGTGTCGTGGATAAATGTCGAATGTCTTGTCGGGAACCTTGAACTGATAGATGCGCTCTCTCAGAGCAAGCAAACATGACAAACTAGCTAACAGATATTGCGCAGAGAGGTTGAAAACTTTCTCTCGCGTTGTCCGAAGCGGTCCATCGTCGCAAAATATATGGATTCAATTATATCTATCGCTAGACAGAATGAAGAGTATAAGCTGACAGCAACCGAGACTGATTTCGGCTATCAGACGACCCGTAAGCTTTATCCAAGCGCCTTCGAGAAAACAGAACTAACACTGTTCCGTGAACGATATTCGGCAAATGACGGAGCCTCGTTGAAAGACTTCTGCATGAGGATCTTGGCAGAATTGTGGAAGAGCGTGTTTTAAGAGCTGGAAGTTCCGGAAATCTGTGACAGCTACTTTACCGTTGCACTCGCACAAGCTGCGCTGT
>NW_027042792.1:0-2342 GCF_036872675.1 Lithohypha guttulata | reverse complement strand
CGCTCTCGATCATCCCTGTTATCATCAGTATACGAACGACGAGAGCGAAGACTGTAAGTATCGATGTCCTACTTGCGACAACGATCTTCCAGAATTGAGTGCCCTCTATCAGCACGTCGAAAGCCAAGCTTGTGATGCGGACCATCAGCGAATGTTTGACAATCTGACCGGATACTTGAGAAATCGACTTTCAAGAAGACTAGATGGTCAGACTCGTGATTGAGAATCTGGGGGTTTGAGAATATTCATTGACATGGAGTCCACGCATGTTGCCTCCGTATACGTATTTGGGCAGGCTTTTGTTTACAAACGTGAAGCGATATTGCACGGAATGCAGGACTTCTACGAGATCTGTGCCTAAAACGTCCTCGGGCGATCTTTGTCGGTGAGTGGTGACATATTGTGGCTGACCTGTACCAATTCTAATTGTGAGCAGCTTGTATTGTGCAAATTGCGATTCAGCATACAAGAGCTTCAGAATCGGAGCGTCGAGTGTCGTTGCCCTGCCTAAGAAGATGAAAAATCCTTCTGCTCTTTGTTAGCAGCAGTACTGAGCAAGCTTTACCCTTCAGCTAGTTTTGAAGATCGCCGCAAAGCGAATAAATAAGTTTTCTCAGCCGTGTGTTGGGCCTTTGCTGCTCCCTCCTCAACCTTTTCGAGAGCGAAAAGGCTGGAATAAGCCTTCCGCCTCTTACTAAGAAACGTGCCCGACTTTTGAAACTCAAGGCAATTCCTGGTTTAACAGCTTGCAACGTCGTGCTTGGCTGTATATCTTTGCCTCCATCTCCTGACTAACAGCATAGTAGATTTTCAGTGACCTCTGTATGTGGCAGGCGTTTGTGCCTTTTTTCCCGCCTCTTTCGAGTGTGTGACTCATAGCTGACTGCTGTTCTCTTGTGACCAAGCAATGGCTCGGAATCGTGGTGGACGGTCGAGGTCGAGGTAGGTTCGTGCTTGGTTTCTTTACCGCTTCTCCCAGGTCAGCTGAAACGTTCTTCATGGTTTGTATCTATCTCACCTGTCGAGAGCTTGAATTGCGTTCTCAAAAGCTGCAATGATGGGCTTGTAGAGGGTCTCAGGGTCAGTCGGTGCTTTGGTGTATAACGCGCCTTTTCCAAATAAGGTATTGCGCAACGTCCTCGCCAAACCTTTAGCACCTTCGAAGGTGGGCGAGAAATTGCTAAGCAAGGGAAACCTCAAAACCATCAACGTCTATGTCTCCGCGCTGTGTTCGAGTGATCAGGCCGTAGCTGGCATCGTACCAGTTTGGCAACACATCTTGCTCAGGTTCGGTCCCTTCTTTCCAGGTCGTACTCTGCAAACTGAAATGAGATGTTCGTAGATATGCTCTCTGACATTGTGCTGGACTTTAGCGGTGGCGATCCATCTTGATCATGGAAGCGGTGGCGCTTCGTTTGCTGCATCGGACTCGATCCCTGTATCTGTTTACGATCTCTTTTGTTGGTGTCATGTCGAGAGACAGGTGACTCAGCCACTAAACTGGTGCCTGTGGTCTGTTCAGTGGGAGGTGTCGTGTACCGAGCGCTTTCAGGACTAGGACTCTCGCCGACCATGTATGACTGGCCGATCTCGTTTTCAACAGATGCTCTTACTACAGAGTCAGCAACCACATCCTTCTCAAGTACCTGTGCATTTGCACAAGCAATCGCTTCGTCTCTCACTTTCTCTGCCCAGTCTCGAGCATTACGATATGCTGTTGCTCCTTGGCGGAATGTCTCTATATTACCAGTCATACCCCATGTGTTAAGCTGATGCACATGATACTCGGCGCGATCATGTGAGTCAACTGGCTCCGCACGGCAGACTGCATACATCTTGAGTTGCCCGTCATGGTAACTTGATGTAATCGTGCTGGCCCTATAGTCAAAATCAGAGGCGGATGGAGCCCGCTGATAACGTTGGAGGCTGTGAATTGCTCTCGCGCCTAAGGCACCATCGTACGCGACTTGCAGCTGAGCGACGGCCGACGTTCCGTTCGGACCCTTCGCAGCGAGGAAAAAGTTCGGACACAGTGGAAGGTGGTCTTCTGAAGTGGGCACGATCAAGTGGTTGAGCTCCTCGCGAACTTCAACCTTGAGCAGTTCTGGTCGAGCACCGTAGTAGCGATCTGGGTTGCCTGGCACTATCGTGCCGTTCGTCAAAGGATCGAGGTTGCGGAACGGGATGCCTCCATTCCTGCACCTACCATCTCTGCATGATCCCTCGATGAATGGAATCACCGAGATTGTAATCTCTTTCTCCTTAGATGCATCATCATCCGCTGCTTGAAACTCGTTAAAGTTTCTATCAGTAAACTTCGAGGGCGAAAGCGAGCCGCGTGG
>NW_027042791.1:1255-2444 GCF_036872675.1 Lithohypha guttulata | reverse complement strand
AAGTCGTCCACCATCTGACATCGAAACATCATCAAGGGTCCACGAAAGGTCAATCATTTCCTCTCGCCTAATCACTTGTTTTGTGATAGGATCGTCCGAATCCAACACGCGAGTGTCTTTGTTGTTGTTGCCATGCAAGCGTCGCAATATCCACAGCAAACGCAGGACAGTATTCTTTTGACCAACGTCATTTGCTTGAGCATCAAAACTGGTTCGTTAGAGCTTCAGGACTTGGAGCCTTGAGATCTGTGTCTTACCTGACATTCCTGGTCCAAGTCATCTATGAAGCTTCACCTACTGGACCGCATAGGCTATGAACCGTGATGCAAAAATGATAAATTAACAGGATGCGGAGGTCTGCGTTCCAATGTAGACGATTCATGGCGTACGACGGGTGAAATGATGGGATGAGAAGAGCCTGCTTTCCTTCCACATCCAGCTCGACAGTTCTTGTACTGAGACATCCGGTGATGCGCGTCGCTTCGCGGTCGTTTGAGTTGCAAAACATGTTTGGCTAAATCATGGCATGCTTGGTTTGGGGGGGGGCTCGGCACAATCTTCTGGTTTGAAGGAGTAGGCCTCGATGATGGACACACTCATGATTGAGCGGCAGCCCTTGGACGCAAATTTTAACAGCTCATCCACCGCTTTTGAAGTTGGGGATGCTCGGACACATTGGTCAAACGGCAAAGTGTATTCATGTCGAGCCACTGGTCGCTCAAGGATGATGACCAGATCGTCGCCTCCTTTTGCTAATTGGACGCACTTATGAATCTCAGCTTCATCTTTTTGTACAACTTGCTGAATGCTTCAATTAGCGACGCGACATCGTTGTCGACAAGCGAGTCACAGCAGGCGCTCTCTTCCAGCACAAAGTCACGAATGCATCGCGGAAGAGGTATGCCCAGGCAGTGTTTCGCCATGTTCGACCAATGCTTCCTGTGTCAGCAGTGATACCAATTCTGACTAGAATAGACACATTAGCTCGTGATACAGAGAGCGAAGTCAAATTTCGAATCGACTTGAGTCACCTGGGTCTTGAGATCATCAGAAGGTCGTACTCCGTGATGGTTTGCACGAACAGAGGGCACTAAATCGTCAAGCCCTTGGCTAATCTGCACAGTTATGGTTTTAGACAAATTACAGCTCGATCACGTGGTCTGATCAACCATGCTTCTCCGCATGTTAA
>NW_027042791.1:0-1157 GCF_036872675.1 Lithohypha guttulata | reverse complement strand
TGCCACTATGACAAAGAGAGCGCGTGTCATACAGCCCCCTGCCCCAACGTCATTGAAGCTTGGATCGATAGCTGCGGCCCTCTGCCGTAGAAGCGTCCACGAGCAACCCACGAAGAACGAGCATGGAAACGTCATCCCTTGCTCGAACTCAGCGGCAACATGTTAAACACAGGAAGAGATCGGCGAGAGCGACGACAAAGTCCTAGAAAGAAGACTCGCGACCCCAAAGACGCTGCGTCCACCTTTGCCATCCAGTCATTCCTGAGTCCAAACAGAGCAAGAACAGCTACTGTCTAACCTGGACGATTGCAGCACGAGAGGGCTCTCAGATATCTGAGGACAGGCTCCGCCAACATCTAGTTACACAAGGGTACAGTCTCTACAGACTAGATTTTCTTAGGGTAGTCCTAGCTCCAAGAAGTCGAATCGAAGCTCCAGTCCGGTCAAGAGCAGCGTATGGCTGTGTAGGCTGCCAAAGCCTGTCCATTATGGCCAGCTCCGCATACCAATCGACGAGACATACGTGACAAAGTTCTGCAACGAGTTGGATACCATTGTCAAGGTGCGTATACATTCCCACTGAGATTTGCATTTGGTTGACAAAATGTGTCAGCGTTGTTCGAACCGCGGAGATGATTTCGATTCGTGATGCCTGGGAGACTCTACCTCTACGAACTGGAAGGACCTGCTCGACAATAACGACCAACGGACCCAACTCTAGCAGGAGTTCGAATATCGATCAGTGGAAGAGGTACAATCATGCGCGGAGAAGCTTAAGAAGACTGCTGCAGCTGAATCCGCATGGAACGATGAAGTGCACAGTGCGATCTCAAGAATCACTCTTTCAAAGAAGCTGTGGCTACATCCAGCAAGCGTTCGGGTGGGATACAGTAACATGTACCACAACATCTAGATGAAGGATTGAGATGCGATGTTCTCGACTTGGGCAACGTCGCTGCCGTCACGGCAGCATCGCGAGATCTGTTCAAAAAGGAGGCTCTCAATGTTCGGCCGCAGAAGCAGGATAACACACGGCGACAAGGCACCAATTTCGATTCCGGCCTTGCCTGTTTTATGACTTACGATGCACTGAACAAATTCTGGGACAAGAAAAGGGAGAAAGAAGCCAAGGAACGGAAAAAAAGCGGCAAAGGCAG
>NW_027042790.1:0-2525 GCF_036872675.1 Lithohypha guttulata | reverse complement strand
ATACCAAAAAGAAAATCATCGTGGATGTCACCTGTTGGTCCTATGACGACTGGAGTGACAGTAATTGCTGCAACTCTGCTTGGGCAGAGTCATGAGGACAAGCAGTATATCACTTTTTCTTAATCATCCTGCTGGAATGCTCGAACCATTAAACGCGCGCTCATCAGTACTTCTTCGTGACACTGGGTGCCTGCTTCAATCTTTCAGCCGTCTGCCGGACCATCTCCTGTCTTCTCGTCTCGAATACATTCAAGGCGTGATGCGCCATACCCACTGGCGCTTGGTCCCTGCCTTTAGGTAGCAGTTGTCATGCCTAGTATTCATGTTAGGTCTGTAATCAAGCTCGCCTTGGTCTATAAGAACTTACCTCGTTTAGTAGAATCTTCGAAGGGTATACTAAAATCTTTTCCTCCCTTACCATAAAGCTCTGTTTAAACCGCTAGCGGAAACAGTTTAATCACCCTAACACCAGTGTCTTACAGCTGCAATCTCAGCGTTAAGAGGAAGGAATACAGCCCCACCTCAATAGCGCAATAGTTCGGTACAGTTGGGATAGGCACCTGTAATGGTTAGCTCGTAGGCTTACTTTGAGCAGCACGTGTAGACTCGACTCCAGCCGAGCTATTGTAAAGCACAAGGCATCATTTAGACCTTGTTTTGTAAATTCTTAGAGGCGCACACAGGTTGCTATTAAAAAGCGCTGCCGATAACATGTTGCTGCTCCTAGCAATAACCTGATAGCACGTTTCGACGCACGTTTTTGACCGTTCGATGCAGATGTATGGAGTACTAGTAGTACATCATTTCCTCGACCTGATACTGTGCTCTCTATGCGTGTAAAAATCATCTCGCTGCATGGAAGATGACTTCCTCGCCCCTCTTCGACAACATATGTACCCTTCTGCTACCTGCCGACCTCTTTGCAGTTGAATTGCATCCAAGTAAGCCCATACTCACGGTCGGACCTGCATCAGGCCAAGTTCTAGCATGCCAGCTACCATCCTTCGAAGAATTGTCATCTCCTCCACAATCGAAACGTGAGAGCATCAATGACAAAAACTCAATACTGTCACAGCGGCTGCGTTCTTGCACATGCTTATCATGGTCGAGTGGTGTACTGCACTAACGAATATTAGTGTCTTCGTTCGCTACTGCCATAGAAATTCGTACTTACTGTAGTGTAATGGCATGAGGAGTGGCATGTGGTCCAAGCTGTATATACAGAGGCAACGACAACGACTATTTTTCGACCTCCTCGAAACGTTGGTAAAAGGCGCCACAGATCTTAGGATGGCTTTTTGTATGGCTTTGGGTCAACATAGCCTCGTCCCTGCCCGTGACCTCTGCTAGCGATAGAAACAAGCCGTAATGATAATCGGCATGGAATGGCGTCTTGACCTTCTTTCGTTCGGGATAGGGTATTCACAAGGTCCCGGGAGTATCAGTATGGGCTCCATCACCTCGATGGTTATTGGCCAGTCGATTTTTGTTTAGCGGAACTGGAAAACTTATCTTCTCGGGGCTCACAATTGACACGGTACCAAGAGCGAATATCGTCCATGCCGATCCGTTCAAGCATTTGTCGACCTTTACTAGTTCTGCGCCTGAGTATAGGCCGTCGCGACCTACTTCAGCTCGCCGTTGATCCAGTTGTCGATGTCTGTTGTGCTGCTCATTGTAGCACTGTATGGCCATGCTTATCTCGGCCATTCGCAACAAGGCTGGAACTTTGTATTAGCCAGTAAAACCTCTGCTCCGAGGATCGAACTCGCCATGTCCACTACCCACCCATAGCTTACACAACAGCCAACGTCGCAATCTTGTGATCAGCTCTTTTCAACCCTCTTATAGCCTCGGTATAGAACTGATCTCGAAGTTTAGCGTCTGAGAAGGCGTCGTTCTCATCGAGAGCATCAAAGAGCTGGTAGGGTGTTATCAGCCTTCTAGCCCATCGACGAAAGAACTAGTCAGCACTCAGGTAAGAATCAGCAAGGATCACGTTCACCAGGAATGAGGAGCAGGTTGAACTGTTCACACCGCCCTCCCGCATAGCTTGCAGGAATACTTGCTCATCGACTCAATGCCACCAGGGATGTGCCCACGTAAAGCACAGCGAAATCAGATGGGAAACGAACTCTTCGTCGTCGATGACGGTGGTCCAAGGCTTAGCAGGGACAGAGATGGGGGAGGGTTTACCATATCTTCTATCCTACCAGTCCTAATCCGCTTCTTTCGTGGATATGGTGGTGACTCACCGTTAAGATGGTTCGCAGCAGACTCTTCGCCATCTTGTAAACCGAGATGAAATCAACCGCCGAAACCGCTGAGCCCCAGAGAAAAAGGGGGATCGTCTGTATCGTCGATTAAGATTTTTGAGAAAGCAAGCTCGATAATGGGATCGCTTCGACGTACGCTTCGGACATGTGCTGCTAATTGTCTCGGCGGAATTCGCAGACGACGCTTGCATGGAGGTGCAGCCTGAAATCGACGGCAGCCCCACTAACGGGCCGCCCAATCGTGTAGCT
>NW_027042789.1:0-2527 GCF_036872675.1 Lithohypha guttulata | reverse complement strand
TCTTCCATATCGGCACCTCGAACTTCACTCGAAGGGCTCGAGTGAGTTGAAGAGATGGCCACCAGGAGAGTACCTGCATCGGAGTGTAAGCACCGACCATGTTCGTTCGCAAAAAATCTTTACCTCGGTGATGCAATTCATCTGAATGGCCATGCAGGCCGTGGTCGCCCACACTCGATCACTTCCTCTCTGACAATAGAGGGAAACAGAGGCTATGGTGAGGCTCCACTCGGTAATTTTAGCAGCCGAATAGCATGGCTTCTGCCAATCGTCCCTCCAGTTATATTTTCGGCACCAGAATTGGTGTGTGTTTTGAACAACGAAGAACACTGCCACAATAGTTGAGTAGAGCAGACAGAAAGCTTGGAAGATCAGGGGCGGGTCTGCTGCGCGTGTGAACATAGTCTGCTCAAAGATGAAAGCAGCCCAGGGATGCTTGAAAGGGGAAAATTAAAGGAACCAGAAGGCAACAGGCAAACCAAGGCATAAACAGGACAGCGACCAATAGAAGATATACGTTTGCGATGCTCTGCACTTCTGAAAACTTCAGGAGTCTCTCTTCAAAATCAATCGTGTCTCAGCCGCGTGGAGTTTTCAATCTCCTCGAGGCCTCATTTCCTTCATTCTCGATTGAATGCACAATGTTCGACAGATGACATCAAGTTGTTGAGCTCGAGGCGCCCACTGATAGTCTGTATTAAATTGGCCAATGAGAAGTCAGTTTAGCTGCTTTTGAAGCAGCTAAACTGACTTCTCATTGGCTCAGCCTTCACAAGCCCAAAGAAGGAGACGAAATGCTTGAGGGCGGTAACGGTCATCCTCACCCGTCGTCGTGTCACTCTAGCAACTCTCACTGTCAATATCGTAGCAGCAATGGATCTGGAAATCCAGAAACTTGTCAATCAACTTGTCAATCAACTTGTCAATCTAAAAACTGCGGACATCAGTTCCCATCTACATTTGCAAATTTCCGTACGCGAGCGTGTGAAAGATCTGTCTCTGTTCTTAGATCAGGTCAATATTTCCAAAGCAGCGATCAAAACGACGACACTCGTAGCAGAGTACTCTGCTCCACCACGTCGACGGGCTACGACACTTAGTCCTACTCGCTGTGGTCAACGGACCTCTCTTGTGAACCTGCTTCCAGCTATCGAAGCGGAGAGAAATGTACGACTCGACACTGCTCAGACGACAGACAACCCGCAAGTTGGAAGCGCCCCGGCTGATACCTCGCTGGACATCAGTTCGGGTACAGAACAGGCATCAGCGGGAACAAACCCTCCTCGATCCAATCGAAAAGAAACCGGAAACAGTAAAACCCAAGTCCCATCACCAATCCTTCCATTCAAGTGGTCACGCCAGAATCTGCTTATAAGGTTTCAAGCACATTTGGAGGAGCATCCTGTAATAATACAAGCTCAGTCCCTACCACAGCCCAAGGAAAACAAGGAGGATCGTGCTATCCGTTATATCAAAGTCTTCCTCGCGTCTTTATGGGTGTATCAAGACTTTCAACAATTTCAAAAGCGGCGGTGTGCGACTGATCGACGTGCCGCCAGACAAGGACCATTCGGTGGACGCCGGGCCTACGCTCTGTCACTGAACGTAACTGAGACAAGTCTCAGATCCACACTCGAACTCGGTAAGCGCTTGGATGAATTGCGTGGCGCTACACTCTTCTTCGCACAGAAAGAGCGATTTAGGTGGTTACGGTCGTGTGGTACCGAAACATTCCAAAAGGCTAAGGACTCTTACACGTCGTGCAGCTTGGTAAAAGACCACCTTGATCCTTCTTGGACAGAGCTGAAGAAGATTTGTTTCGACTGGTTCGTACATAAGATTTTCGTCCACAAGAACCGGGCATGGATCGTGTCGCTCATGGAGCAAGAAAACAGGACACTGTCAGACTGTGAAGAAGGATACAACAGAATTGGTGATGATTCTGAAAATGTGACGACTAAAAGGAGGAGAATGGCTGAGAAAAGCCGTGACGCACCAGTGAGAGATCCGCCTCGGACACAACCGGGTTGGTGTTCTGACATAAACGTTGATTCAAGTCTTCCGACCCTACACAAGACGTTCGTCGAGGAAGCAGTTGGGTTTTCAGACCAGCAGTTTGCAACCAATACAACATTTCCCACACCACTTGCGCAAAACGAGAAAGCATCGCAACCAGAGTCGACTCACCCAGCAATGACCTCGTACGATGTGACTGACGACGCTATACAGATACAGCTCGAATCGATCGATTGGGCAGGCCTGCAGATCGAATCCGACCTTTACGGAGATACCTTATCGGACACACTTTGAGAAGATGCTCAATCGTGGCAGTGAGATCGGGAAACAGAGGAAACAAGGTCCCTGTATAACCAACCTTGCCACATCTTGTCCTCAACCCTTCTCTTTGTGCGCAAGGACCAGCATTGTCACTTCTGGTAATATGGTTGTGCGAGCTTCAACATGAACAGGAATCAGACTCTCAATCTTTTGGCTCCCTGCTTTGGCTGCAGCTGTGGCTTCGAGAGGA
>NW_027042788.1:0-2616 GCF_036872675.1 Lithohypha guttulata | reverse complement strand
ATAGAGCCAGACAGTAGTGAACCTCGAGTCTTAAGCAGTGGTTAACCGGATAGTGAGCGTGTTTCGCAACTTACGTTTGCCATTTTCTTACTATACCAGGCGCTCGTTTTACACAATACGTCGAACGGATCGCAAGTCTCATCCGTAGACTGGCTCTATGCACCACCGACATGTCAGCGATACTCCACAGACGAGTGCTCAACAGTTCTGCTTTCACCTCCTTTCGCACGAGTGCAGCTCGGTTTTCCTAGGGTGCAGAATGAGGCTGTGGCATTCGCCTATGAGCGAGCGCCACACACGATGTTTCTAGGCGGAATTGGTTGCTGCTTGCTGTTCTCCGGCATTTCATGTCGTCACCAATGCAGACTTCGTACGACACAGCACATTGTTCGCATACTACCGTACGTTGTACATATCTTGGCAGGCAAGTCGTTGTTTGTTGGGAGAGCAAGAAGAGAAACGTTGTGCAAATCTTGTTTAGCTACAATGCTTCTGACGATCCCAGCTGGGGCTCTAAAGGCATCGTGGTCTCGTTGAATTGTTGAAAACGACAACCTTTCGGGTTATGTTGTTGAGTAGATAGAATGTCGAGCAATTCGACGTCGGACAACCGGAGCCACTTGGATGATCTGGTCGGAGTGCTCAAGCAGTTGTCCGAGCAGTCATGCATCCACGAGCTCCAACGTCTTCTCAAACGTGTGGAGACCTTGCGGACGAAAGTTAGTGAATACGAAGCCATAATTAAGTCACAAGAAACAACGATGATGGCGAAGTCGGACGAGGTGATTAGGCTGAAGAAAGAACATAAGGATAGGCAGGAAGAAATCATTGAATTTCATGCCAGCCTCCTCAGAAAGAAAGACGATGAAAAATCAGCGCTAAATCAAGCTTTCACCCGTCAGGAGGGCGAACTTAATGAAGCGAGGACATCCGTCCAGAATTTGCAACAGCACACCCAGACGCTTCAAGAACAAATTAAAGGTCAAGACGCTGAGGTGAAGAAAATCGAGTCCTCGTTGCGCCAGGCTCGTAGTGATATTGATCGATTGAACAGATCTCTTAAAGATCAGAAGGAGCAAGCAAAGTCGAAGGAACAGCAGTGGCAGGCTGAGAAAAAGGCGCATGGGCAGTTCAAGTCTCAGGCAGAGGCACTCAACATACGCATTGCTGACCTCGAAGCAGAACTGAAGGTGAGTAACCAGAAATTAGGGATGGTTGATGAGCTTGCACCACCACTGCTTGAGGATGATACGGTCGAAGTGTAAGTTATGGATCGAATAGACGTCGTCAACACGACCCTATCTCATGAGACAAACAGGTCCAGAAACTTCCAGAAGATATGGAAGCAATGCTTCCTCCTTAGTCAAGCCTGTTTCCAAGACGATAACCCTCCCGAGCAACTAAATGTACGTTAACGCACTAGTGAATCACGCATAAGCTGATGCCTTTTAGAGTTCTATTATGTGGCGAAACTTACGCGCCTCGAATGTGGTCACCTACGCGGTTCCCCTGGCCCCAACTAACAGTCCTCCTGCTAGAAGAATGCGATTCTCTACGACTTTAGCTGTTCTAACTAACTCCCTGATTCGCCGCCTTTTCACGTCGACATACATTCTCAGAAACACAGAAGAGATAGATAAGCTTACGTTGGAAGTGGCTGACAATGACCAGCGCAGAGAGGCTTTCTTGCGAAGGGTTCTGAATTCGGTATCCGAGGATGTCGAAGATCAGCTGTTGGAAGAAAGGGTTAACTTGGTAGAAGACGAAGTAGTGAGATGCATCGAACCATTGCTCAGTGCCGAGCAGAGTCGGAAGCTGAAGAACGATCTACCTGATGTGCTGAGGCTGGCCGCGAGTCTGTGGAAGTCCCTTCGAAAGCGACAAAGCTATTTCACAATCGAGCCACGACCTCCATCACAGACCACCACAGCATGGAAATCGCTGGTGTGGAATGAAGGCAAGAGGGGGTTTTCGGAGGAAGACATAAATGCTCCCACAGATGTCGTGTTCATACTGTTTCCGCGTGTCGTCGCCATTGGTCACGAGGGCGAACAAGAAGTGTTTCCTGGCGTTGTGTTGCTCAAATCCGAAACTGCTGCGGCACATGCTGAGCTCAGTGAGCTGCCGCCCGCAGATCCGACCCTGGTCCGAACTGGAACTCATCGGTCAGTGGGCGGAAGACGAGGCACAGTCGACCAAAAATCGCGGCTTGGCTCTTTTTTAGTTCAAAACGGATCTCAAAAGCCATCCGGTTAATGGCTTCCAGAAAACAGCCTTCACATACGACGACTGATCCCAAGGTCGACCCTCTCTCCAGGTAAATATAACAATATTTGGCACCACGATTCCAATTGTACATAAAGTTTGTCACTTC
Organism: Lithohypha guttulata; assembly: GCF_036872675.1. Lineage (NCBI taxonomy): Eukaryota > Fungi > Ascomycota > Eurotiomycetes > Chaetothyriales > Trichomeriaceae > Lithohypha > Lithohypha guttulata. Next base: position 242 of record NW_027042788.1, on the reverse strand, counting down.
GCTCAGCTCTGTACTGCTTGTCAATGCAGCACGCGTCAATCTACACATATTACAGGCTGTCCTGTCGTGTTCATTGAAGGGTTCCTTGAAAGTTCGACAGGCTCGGTGCTCGCCTGAGATGACTTTTAGGAATGTCGTGGGAACTGATTTCGTCACTCGTCCGGTGGTGAGAGAGTATGGCATAGGCAGGCTTCTTACGAGTTGAGAAATCCTCCAGTGAACGATTACGTGTATTCATCAAG
>NW_027042787.1:0-2963 GCF_036872675.1 Lithohypha guttulata | reverse complement strand
GTCGGAAGAGGTCGATTTGTCGTGACAAGAGCTTCGCCGAGTTTTGCTTCCTGTGTTTCACATGGTACGACGATGCGGTGACATGGCAAGCTCATGGCCAGGAGCATATGCAGGACTTGCCGCTGAAGTGCAACATGGCCATCTTTCGCTGCAACGTGGTGCGGCCCGCCTTGTGTCCAGCATGTCTGCGCGACAAGAAGTTCCACCAGTTCGTCAATCTGACCAGCTGGAAGAGTCACTTACACGATCACGTTCTGGGTAGCAAGCTTCAGCGTTGCCCTCATCCTCGCTGTGTCGACACACATTTATCTAGTAAGAGGGAGGACATACTCGACCACTTGGCGGATGTGCACGAGATTCGCTTCGAGAGCAAGAAGCGAAAAAGATGCCTTCATCGTGACTCTGAAGAACATGGCCGGCAGAAGCTCTCGTTTCTGTATATCAATCCGGCCGTGTTCTCATCGCCACCGAAAGTGGTTCAGGCAGGCGACAATCTTGGTGGTGTGGAGGTCGAGGACATGGGAAAGCTGGAGAAAAGAAAAGTCCCTGACGCTCGCTTAGGTCAGACCAAGTCCAGTACGCCTGCGACAGTCTCGAGTCCAATCATAGCACAAGAGGAAGGCGACTATCATCTGGATAACAGCCAGCTTGTGACACTAGACGGTATAGGGGGTGACGAGTCACATTCGGCCTATGATGGCTTGTCTGGTGGTCACAAAGCGGCCGGCAATGTTTACGCAGGGAAATTAGTTCAACGAAAAACAGCACAGGAAGTCGTCTCCATCACGGTCGATGTGCCGCCAGTGCCTGACTGGTGGTACACTGATGGTATACCGTGTGTGGACGTGCTTTCGAGTGACGATGATCGAGCTACCATTCCGAAAGTCCCAGAAAGCCGAGTGGCACCGGAAAAGTCTAGACGAGGCAGACCTCGTGGATCTCGTAACCGCAAAACCCTGCTTAGAGAGCGACGTCGAAATCAGACGGGGAAAGCTCGATCCTCCACGTGAACAGAGACGATGTTCTTTACCTGCACCAGCTCGACGCAAATTCGTCAAGAGCTTACAATCAGCTTGCTCTCATATTCTTATAGAGTTTTGATTCCACCGTCACAAATAGCAATCTTGATGTCTGGGCAGTGCTTTGCGCCATAACGTCTCGCTCATGCTATCCCGCGTCTCTCGATTGTCTACTCTCTTCGTCTTTGAGGGCTGTGCTTCTAGTTCACTGAGATCTTGCCGGGCACTCTTCAACTTTTGCCTGCGACTTTGCGCTACTGACTGTTGTGATCTTTGTCACGGAAAGGATGGGAAGCCTATCATCATGCGCTGGAATAGTTACCTACTATTTGAATCGTTTTTAGGTTTCACAGATTGTACGCAGTCCTCATTGGGTAGTGCGCTATCATGTTGATGCATTCTTTGATGAGATCTGCCAACTCATGTGCCAAGTTCTCTTTCTGTTCGTGTTTCTCTCGTCCAGCCCTGTGTAATCTTTCGAACCTGCTCTTGTCCCAGACAAGATCGGTGTTCATGGCTCTCAGTCTGTCTTGGAGCTGTGAGAAGCTGGTCTTGTCTGCTTCGCTGCTCACCGCACTCGGACTGCTTTTGCGTTGTACAATTTCTTTGCATATGCTCTGCAACACCGAATTTCTGACTGTGAGCGTTGCTCGAAGGCTGTCGGCGTCACGTTGCAGATTTCTCGAATCTTCAGAAGGCTAAATCAACATCCGTTACTGATACAGTACAGGTGGATTTGTCGTAGAGGGTTCCAAACAGAATACGTGCTGTGTGGATAATATTGAGAATGTCAACCTGGTGCAATCGTAAGCTGTTAAGCCAGTGGACAAATATTTGTCAGCCTTATCAGCCTTCCTAAGCCGCTAAGCGCTTAATTTGGCAAGTCCGTACCATCGGAGTAGTCTCAGGGGACTTGAGCTGAATGTGCCACGCCAGATGACGTTTGCGCAGTTATGTTCTTTTCTTGTTCTGTACTTATAGTTTTTTCCATCGCGTAGACACTGCGCCTGTTATGTTTCTTCTGAAAGAGAGATCTAATCCGACTGTACCGCAAAGACTACAGTTGCACTCCAGTCTGCCTCTCGGCCGACATGTCGTCAAATTATACCGATACAGCTAAGCTCATCGCGCAGAATCAATGAGCTGCGACGACTCGATAGTGATAAGTATGATGCAGGTCAAGGCTTTTATTCCTCAGCGCCTCATTTGACGTCCTGTCCATGGCGCTTGCCAGCTCAGCGTCAATCACCAGCAAGGCATTACTCTGACACATTCTTCGATTTGCGAGCTAGCCAACAAGCTCCAAAGACAACCGCTCCTCCTGAAACTCTGCTTGATCTTATCAAAAGGTAGCATTTACCTGCGTGAGGATGTCGCCTGCACCTTGCACTTCCACAAGGAGCCCCTTGAGTGGAGAACCGTGTGAATGTTGCTTCCGAGCATTCCTGTCAACTTCTTAAACTGCGCTGGCCTCCACTATGAGCTGGTCAGTTCAAGTGGGCTCTCCGAAGACTCGGCTAACTTACAGGACGGTTGTACTCTGTTGGAATTCTGGCAGATAACAATGAGGCCAAGAACAGTCATAACGACACCGAAGACGATGTTGCTGATGAGTTCTGCAGACATTTGGTAACAAGTAGCGTTTAGCTTGTTGATACTTTTTGAACGACCGCAGTGCTTGGTTGTTTCGTGTTTCAGACTCTCGTTGCTTGACGATAGAGATTAGGCTGTAACTGGGAAACTGTTATTCGGCTCTGGTACCACAGGCATTTATCTCAGGCTTAAGGGTACTTATATGAATTATGGGTCGGTTAAGACATCCTGCCAGCCAGTCATCACATGTACGATTCTGACACAACAGTCTATTGCATCACACAGCATCACACAGCATCACACAGCATCACACAGCATCACACAGCATCACACAGCATCACACAGCATCAC
>NW_027042786.1:0-2977 GCF_036872675.1 Lithohypha guttulata | reverse complement strand
TGTCACGCAGCCTAAGGACGGACAGAAAGGAAAGCTGGCTTTAGCGAGTAAAGTGGCCAGACGAGCTGTCCTCGCCCACCAGATCCCGCAATCGTGGACGACACGGTGGAGCACAGACGAGTTTGCTTTTCTAACAACTACTGGAGGAAGATGGTGACCTGGTGAAGGGAATCTTCGTGCTACTGTACGCACCACTTGATCAAACAGCTTCTAGGCAACCAACAGTATTTGCTTTATTCGAAGATCCTCGAGGATGCACGACAAGCACTCATGCTTCTTTTGACGCTCGTTGTAGGCTATTAATCAACACAAGATATTCTTCAATCCCAATGTCGCCGTTGAGTATAGAGCTGTGGTGGGTTGCTTGACTCCTTGCGAGATCATGTCGACGACTGTTCAGGACGGTGCGTAGACCTGCATCACCATTGAAAATGTGCGAACCCGCTGAAGCAGTCGTGTCGGTGCAACGGTGAACGATCTCGTAAACCTCCGATTTTTCATGTAGCCCGTCGTCGTCATCGATCGACGTGGCCTGGCTTGAATTATCGGGATGCTGACCTCGTTTCCCGGTCTCATATACTCTTTCATGTAAAGGTGCGGTCGAAAGTGTTGATTGACCTGGTTGGATTAAAGCTATTGCTTGCGCATCTGATGTTGACGACCTTGCGCGAATGGGAAACTCCTGAAGCGCTGCTGCCCTATCTGCGGATGTCCTAATGTCAGCCATAGACTGTTTTAATGTTAGATACCCCAAAGCCAGTGAATATCGACCCACTAACAAAGGTTGGAACCAAGGCACAAGGCCGTTCCACGAGTGGGATGATCGCAAGAATGGTTTAGCTTTTCGACGCTTGATGGTGTGTGTGAATTACAAAGTACTAAGGTCACAATTCGTCAAGTTGAAAGGATTTAAATATCCTACGCCACATGTCGTCCCAAAGCACGTTGAGGAAGAGCACATTATCTTAGTCAAGGCTGGTCAACTTTGACCATCTCTTCGCCTGCGATTATTCGTGCGATTTTGGTGAGATGCATTGACCAAAGTGCATGATCACACTGCTGGCACGGCACAAACGCAGGTAGAGCGCATAGCGAACCAATCGCTCTTAGATGCAAAAGAACGTAACAAAAGCCGGTGGAAAAGCAAGGACGATAATTGGCTAATATTACTTTCCGATTATGTGCTATGTTCGAAACGGGTGATGAGGAGCAGGTTCAACGGGAAGTATCTTTATCGTCACACACGCTAAGGCTGCGGGACGTGGCACCAACCGCCGGTGTCTTTGTGAAATCAAACAAGGATTAGATGACTTGCTAACTAGAAAGTGAAGGCCGCATAAGGCCGCATAAGGCCGCATTGAGTAGCCAGGCGATGCTAAGCGGCTACGCGATATTCCAAGGGCATTAAACTTTGTGAAAAATGCCGCTGTCCTCCTCGGCAGACTTCAATCTTTCTATTGCTCGGCAACTATTTAATGTTAACACGAATAATTGCTACATTGTTCGCTTGTTCAACAGTAACGTCGGACAGGCACTTATACTCGTAAAGGTTATAGAAATCAATGTACTCAAACAAATCGCAGCTCATTGTCTGCTGGCTAAGTTCTTGCGATAGTGAGAGCGGCGATGATAGTGACACAACGGACAAGATGAAACGTCCTTATCGTAGATTAGGTTCTCTATGGCGCACCAAAAAGTCGAATTCCGCGATGCATGAAGTGACACCTATTGTAAGGCGACGAGTGGTGGACCAGCAACCCTATCACTCACTCACAAAAGTTCGCACGAGCGTCGTAATGCTTTCAAACCCGCACTTTTCTTTCGTACCTCAAATGTTACAAGTCGTAGCTCAAGCCCCAGCAGACGGGACAGGTCGAGAGCACTTTGTGGCAATGCAGTACGTGTGCGTACTGCATTCCTTTGCCATTCGATGAAGCTACTTCTTAGCACTCAAAATCGTACAGTCCATGGCCTTCAATACTGGACAACTATTGATGCAGCACACGTGCGTTATTCCCAGTTGTGACGTGTCACTGTGACGTGTCACTGTGACGTGTCAGCTGGACCCGAGCGCATTGCCTTGCCTGAGCATCTTTATCGATGAGTCGACTTGCCATATGGCGTTTGCCAGGTGTCACGAAAGACTCCTCGAGACAAGTCGTTCTACTTAAAACAGTGGTACACAAAGTAATCATAGCATACAAATACCAGCAATGCTCAATCCACCGTCAGTTCGAGGTGCTAGTGGAATCACCTTTCCAGTGGTTGCCCAAATCCTCGGCACGATTTCATGGCCTTGCAACCACGGCTCTTCGTGGCGATCATTTCAGTACCGAGCGTCCTCTTAACCTGTCATAGTTCCCTACTGCTGACTTATCCCAAGTTCGTTTGAATGGTTTTGCACAACCCTGACGATCCTTATTGGACGAGTATTTGAGTAGCAGTCACCGCTATTTCTGCGACCTACCCTTAAACGACCTATCGCAGCGCCTGCGCTTCCATATACGAGAACATAGAACGTAGATCCATCTACCTGGATGCTAATATGGTGCTCTCAAGTGCTTGGCTCTGATACTTTTCGGCAATACTTCTCGACGACTATAAAGATGAAGTTACATCCAAAGATTCATGTAAAATTTGCTAGTCGAGACTTAGGATAGCCGGGATGCTTCTGCAAATGCCAAAATTGTCTTTGATACAGTCCACTCTCAACCAGAACTGCCTATTCGACCTTTGCCCGTTACCCTCTCGAGCAGAGCTGTGATGCTGCCCAGTGCACCAAAGGGCTGGACTCACGTCTTTCACGCCACCTTGCAAATATATGGACATCCACTCCTGTTCAGTGTATCGTGCTGCTTTTGTCTGGCGGTAGTGTTTCCAGCTCGAACAGGGCTTGTAAAACGCTAGAAGTGCCAAAAAAGGAGGAGGAGGAGAAAGGAAGAAGATGAAGAAGAAGAAGTAGAAGATGACGAGGAGC
>NW_027042785.1:0-2979 GCF_036872675.1 Lithohypha guttulata | reverse complement strand
CTCGACCTGATGCGGACCACCTCCGCCCGAAGCTTGCGCTGTGTTCATCTTGTCGAGTGCTGTCAGACCAGCGTCCTTCCACCGGTGCTGACTGCAGTCATGTATACGCCTCGCGAACAGGGATTATGCACTAGGTCGACGAGAATGGTCTGCCGCAGGGCTTACCTTGTATTTACTGAAGCGCCTTGTTCCGGACAGTTGCATGGCATTTACGGTTGCTTTTCCAAGTGTCACGGAAGAGTTGTGTTGCGTGTACTTCTTATGTCTCGAAACCTGTCGTGTGAACGAGCTTTTTCTTTTACAAATTACTCTCAAACCTCACAAATACTCGAAAGCAATGGATATCGAAGCTCAGCACAATCCGTTCGTTCTGCGCGAAACGGATGGAAAACCCTCGGTCATCTCTAAATACTGCGCCGAAGCACAAGCGTTGGGCAATCACAGCTGCCTCTGGATTTGTTTTCAGGAACACAACAGAACTCGGGTGAAAGATGTGAGAGTTGACTCCGGATCGGAGACCTTCAACTTCGGCCAACTGATCAAGCATTGTGGTTGGTGGAGACGACTCTCGATGTACTCCGTGGTGGGGATAGAGGAGGTTCAGGTACGCATCTAGACATTCTGATTTTCTGAGTGCTAAATTGTCTGCGTTGAGATCGAATTCCATCATGTAGCCGAAAACAACAAAATATATGCTTTCGCATCGCCTATCAACCATGCACAGGAATTACAGCAGATCGACGAGAAGATTGAACGATTGCGCAGCTTCGTTGACGCGCCAGATCTCTGCGGTATATCTAGTACGGGTCACCTGCACGGCGTCAAAGAGCAATGTCCCAATGCTACTTACGACGAAGATCACAGCTTCTTCTGCCCAGTCACAGACATATACCAGCAAAAGTGCTTGAAAGACAAGATTCGCAACGCCCCAGCAGCTCTGAAATCCTACTGGGCTACGCGCAAGTCACCAGTTCCTGTGGCAGCGCTAGATACAGCTGGTTTCGTACATACTTACGAGTGAGCATAGCTGTCTATGCACGACAATCACTGACTTCGACACAGGAACCTTCAGACCCTATATTTTTTACGATGCTATGAAGCCATATGGGCAGTCGGTAAAAGCTATTCAGTTAGTGCAGGGCTGGTGCCGGACATACATCGCCGTCCTGGTCGCCACAGGGTTGTCGCTCAGCATTTGCATCACTGCTTTGACAGCTTTGGCTACTCACGACCTGAACTGCGGATGGGCCGCTGGCAGTTACTCGGCCGCCATCATCGCCGTCCTACTGTCTTTCTTCTCATTCCTCAGTGGGATTCTGTGAGATAGGCCACCTAAGAGAAGCCGGAATGCCATTGATCAGCGATTAGATTTCGTGAGATTGCACGGTGTACACTGATATGTTATTCACGTGCGTTTCACCGATCCTAAATCACATTGTTTAGTCGTCAGCAAGGAGCTGTATTTGGGTAAGAAAAAACAGCACATGATCAATTCATTGTCATCGAACATTGCAAATGCTCACAAAAGTGCTGCTGTGTCCCCCATCTGCTTGGCTGTATGGCTCGAACGGTCGTCAGCGCTTTCTGACTGAATCTAGTGCATATGGTCAGCGAAAGTGACAGAGATGATATTGAGAAATTCACTTTGCATCCTTCATGTGGGTTTGGCTTTCTTTTGTGCCTTTGCCCTCGCATTCTTACTCTTCTCTGCCTTGATCACCACCACCACCACCACCTCCTCCTCCTCCTCCTCCTCCTCCTCCTTCTTCTTCTTCTGCTGCTGCTTGTTTGCTCCTTGCGCTTGGTTATCTCCCTCATTCATATTTTCTTACGTAAATGTAACCCATCTACCTAGAGAAGTGACTATCTTACCTAACTATGTCTGGGATATCAAGCTCCATCTTACTCGTTACATACGGTTCAGCTTTCTTCGACCTGCAAGCACAGAATTTGGTTGCGCGTCAAACTTGTGGAAGTCTGAGTTCAATATACGCTTCCGTCATCCACTGACGAGCAAGTGTGAATTTTGTCTAATGACCCATGCCGGACATTCGACAAGTGCGTGAGCTCTCGCGTGTCCGTCTTGAATATCGGTGGCAGTCATCAGCTGTCTCTGCACAACACGTAAGGAGTGGCCGGGAGCGAGACAGATTGAAACACAGGGAAACGATCGAACTATCCTAAAAGTCCGTCCGGAGGCATTACATTTTGTGAAGCCGTATACTGTAGAAACAAGTAGGTGACGGTCTATAGTTGTACTTCGCCAGGTCGTCCGCAAGATGCCAAATCTTAACACTAAAGCGCAAAAAAACTGGGTGCGGAAAGAAGCCAAAGTTGGCGAACTCCAAGCCCATTCCACTAATTTCGGGCTCCAGTACAAATGTATAGGCTCGATGGGGCTGGTGCATAAACTGATCTGCCACTGGACAATTTGGATTCCACCTTTCAACTACCACGAAACACAGCAGAACACTTGTACATATACGTCGAAATCACCTTTCAGTTCATTGTCTCTTGATTCTGAGTTTTTATGTATCAAATACCAGACAGTGAACTTTCACAGTCTAACGGCTATCACAGCCCTCGCTGTATATCTCTTATCGGATCAAGTATGGCTGCTGGCCTAAGACACCTTGGCGGTTGAGGCGGAGAACAGTTCGAACGTGTTACAGCGGAGGTCATGGGGAGGCCACTTTTGCAAGCGACTTTAAACAAAGTCCAACTGCGCCAGACACAGCTATCCTTCGAACAACTACCCCGTTCACATTGCATCACTTCCTGGTGCCAAATAATGGTGTGGTGACATCATAGCGCAGACCATGGATGAGAACAGCTCGATGAGAAGTGCTCACAACCAGCGACCACCATTAATCTGTGGCTTCGTGCAGGCTATAACCCTCATGTAAGTTCAGAAAATGGTAACCGCGCACAAGGGTAACCGCGCACTCCACTGAATGCAACACCTAACTTTGATCGCAT
>NW_027042784.1:2453-3000 GCF_036872675.1 Lithohypha guttulata | reverse complement strand
GAGACCACCACTCCCAAGGAGACTACGACTACTACTCCTAAGGAGACCACCACTCCTAAGGAGACCACCACTCCTAAGGAGACCACAACCACGACTACCACTCCTAAAGAGACCACCACTCCTAAGGAGACTACGACTACTACTCCTAAGGAGACCACCACTCCTAAGGAGACCACCACTCCTAAGGAGACTACGACTACTACTCCTAAGGAGACCACCACTCCTAAAGAGACCACCACTCCTAAGGAGACTACCACTCCTAAGGAGACCACCACTCCTAAGGAGACCACCACTCCTAAGGAGACTACCACTCCTAAGGAGACTACGACTACCACTCCTAAAGAGACCACCACTCCTAAGGAGACCACCACTCCCAAAGAGACTACCACTCCTAAGGAGACCACGACTACCACCCCTAAAGAGACCACCACTCCTAAGGAGACTACCACTCCTAAGGAGACCACGACTACCACTCCTAAGGAGACTACCACTCCTAAGGAGACCACGACTACCACTCCTAAGGAGACTACCACTCCTAAGGAGACCA
>NW_027042784.1:0-2355 GCF_036872675.1 Lithohypha guttulata | reverse complement strand
CACGACTACCACCCCTAAAGAGACCACCACTCCCAAGGAGACTAAGACTACCACTCCGAAGGAGACCACAACCACCACTCCTAAGGAGACCACAACCACCACTCCCAAGGAGACTAAGACTACTAAAGTGCCTACCACTTTAATGACTAGCACTACAGTAGCTTCTAGTACTGTAAAGCGAAAGTAGATTCAAGCGTCGAGAAATCTTCTAAGTCTTCACTTAGGGCTAAGGGTGGTAGAGGTGAACTATAACGATTCGTAGATCATGATCATTTTCCTTTTAATCTAGATGTTTAGGTCAACCGCAATTGAGTGAGGAATTTATCTAAGAAGTCCTTTCCAACTTATCGCAAATTTGGTAGCGACGATCTCACTAATCTCGCCAACTGCTGTCGACGGAGATATAAATGAGATAACTCTACTTGCTGACATTGAAGGCTCGAAGCAATGGTTTTATCGTTGTTGTAACTAGCTGGTTTCAGATTTCAGGTAGCCGTAGTTAATTCTTCCATGCATCGTAAGAGTCAGCCAGTTGCATTACAGAGAACAGGTAAGCATGAGGGGCATACTAAAGCTCATATACGTGGTTGTCATCGTAACACGACTCGAACCGCTGACCATGGCCACAACCGGCGAACCAGCAATGATTTTTGAACCTTACTTTAGGCCTACCGTTTCCTCAGCGAGAAGTCGTATTAGCAACTCGACTGGAATCGAGTTCTTGTTGTCAACTACTAATCTGATTTGTCATCGGGAATGCCTGCTTGGGTTTCTGAACACGGTAAGGAGAGTTGGATCTACTACAGAAGAACCTAGCTCATTAGTGCTGAACGGGCCGATTGGCGGAGCCCGCACCTCGAAATACTTGGAACGGGTCAGTAACCACGGATTCCGCAGTATTCGAAATGTGGTTCTAAGGACAAAATCTCGCCTTACTTACCACTTTCATGTGGTTTGTCCACACCTAGTGTTACATATGTACTCCCTTTCAAGAAGTCAAATGTTGAGGGTCTAATTTGTAGGACTTATTCTATGATTTTTCGCAGCGCCCTCGAGTGCTAAATCAAGCAACACTGTATGGTCTCAGAGGAACAACCCAGACTGCTGCACTATCTGCGTGACGATCGAGGTAGTACAAATCTCGAGGTCTACAACGAACGTGTAAAGTACAATATCTGCTGAATTTTGTGTAGCGTAGATCAGTAGTAGAGTAATAATTGTACGCGTGCTGTTACAGTACAGTACGATAAGAGGCAATAAAAGTCGAGGATACGTAGCTGAACTAGTTGTAAGCATTACGACTCTATATTCGAGATAGCTAAGCTAGTCCTTGGACTGGATTTCATCGAATTGAACAATAGCTCATGAACAGAAGAGTGTGCAGGTAGTCAGAGTAAGAATCGTGTTGGGGTCTGATGAGCTGTAGGCTCGTTCTGGAGAGCTGTAGTGGGAGTTCTCGTGACGTCGCGAATTTGCTGCGCGAGCGTCGCCTTAGTGCCCAGTAACGTACCCTCCCTTAAGAAGAATTCGACAGTCTTCCGGGCCAGTAGTTCTTGTAAGATCCAGCCTCGGGTGAACCATCTGCTTGACGGAAAGCTCGCCTCCTAGGTAGACTATGTATCGCCTTCGTGGTTCCGCTTCCGAGCTGAGACGTCAGGTAGGTATATATAGCACTTGACCGCGTTCTGATACCAGCGAAACATCGAGGTAATAGCTTCTAAAAGCTCGCTATGGCTGTTCTTATTGATGCAGTATATGTCCACCCAGAAGTGATTGACATCGTCTTTTCTGGCCTGCTCGGCACAGAACCGAATCTTCTCGTTGCCCGGCTTCCTCTGTCCTGCTGCTGTTCCAACCGCGGCAAAAGTCACTTCCTGGCTGTTGTCGCAGGCCCGGGTGTGGGAGAGGATGGCATACGGCGGTCGCTCGTCGTCGTGCAGGTCTAGAGTCAAGCTGACTTGATTCTGGTCCGTCCATCTCAGCAGTCGCATTGTTTGAAAATCGTGATAAATTCGACGGATGCCCCTCTGGATGTTCACGATAACGTGGCCTCGCGGCTAAGGAGGCTGCACATGACCTGCGAATGGTGGACGACGGAGAGGTACTGCGATACACTCGTTAGAGCCATACTGTATGCTGGGTCATCCAGAGACAGACTTGCGCACGATGCCCTTTGTTCTGTATGACAGAGATTGATCTTACTGTTGACGATCAGCCAGGTGCGACAGCATGACAAACGTCATGCCTCAGCGATAAGAGAGTGCAGGCGCAGGCAACTACTACAGTCACAGATGCATGAGCTGTCTCTGCAAAAGGTCCAGGCAGAAAGACCACTAATTACCCAAAACAGCAGGG
>NW_027042783.1:0-3199 GCF_036872675.1 Lithohypha guttulata | reverse complement strand
TCACCAGTGATAGAATGGACACAAGATCCATCGCTGCTCCGCGAATGATTAAGGAGCAGGTACAGAATTATGTGGAGAGAGCTGCGACCTGAGACTGGTTGACTTTATGTTAAGCCTTGGGATACATGCTTAGGTTCAGGTGACTGCATAGGTGATGATACCTAGTGGTACCAGCTCCACAAGTATTGACCTTTAGGCCAGGTCTTAGAGCAGAAAGTGTTGCAGCATGACTGTTCAGGGGTATAAGTATGGCAGACATGGCTAAATACTTCCTCTCAAGTGGTCGTGCAAGCTGCCGAAGTGAAGGCCAAGCATAGTAGTTCAACAACTCGGGGAAGTGGTTGTATCACTGCACTTCATCCAAGGTACTGAAGCTGGAGATATCTTCCGTGGATATGATTTGTGTTTTCGAGACATGTGTATTTGATTTAAGCCTGACCTGGTCTAAGTCAAACTGCAAGTCAAGCCCTTGGCGCCTACAAGCTCTCTTATATAGGAGCTTATCAGGACTTGGCGCGGTGGCTTACACCTCATTCACCGACCATGGGCTCTTGCTTTGCATTGGAGCATGCAGATAGTTCTAGCTAGAGAGATCACCCGCGTCCCCAATCCGCACGGTGTAAAGCTAAGTTACGAGCCAGTACCTGTCACGCCCGAAGGTCTCTCATCGGCCTCTTGCCAGAGAATATTGCTCTTGAAGAATCGTGGCACGTTGTTACCACACGGTTGTCAGCCTTCGCGTGCTTTGGCACTTAGCCTCAGAATCGAACAAGGTTCGGGGAGCTTACCGTCCTCTTAGACCTTGACGATTCGCGCCACGCTTGCTTAAGTAGTCCTCGACCGGCTTGCCGAGACTGCTGGCTTGTTGAGCACATCCTAGCGAGGTTGTCTCTGAATCTTCAAGCCAAAGTCACTCATCTGCTGTCGTCGACCTTCTTGTCAGTTCACCATCACACTGAGCATCGACATCCCAGCTGCAATGTCGTCCCCCTCATACTCCCTAGAAGGAGTTGAAACTTATGAGATGAAGTCAGATGTACAAAAATCGACTGTGTTTCACGGCGACATTACATTGCAATCCGAGGACCATGACTTGAGTCAATTTGGGTACAAGCCAGAGCTCGAGGTATGTTAGCCAGATGCTGAAAGACGTTTGAATCAACATCTTGACAGAGAAAATTTGGTTTGTGGTCCATGGTTGGATTGTCATGCACAATCATAGTAACGTGGGAAGCATGGTTCACGTAAGTTCAGCATTACCGATGTTGACCTTCATTGACTGGCGATAGGACATTCAACGTTGCTGTCATTGATGGTGGCCGTACTGGAGCTTTCTGAGGCTTTCTGTTCTTATGGGGAGGCTACACAACGGTCATTGCCTCGCTCTCCGAATTGGTATCATGGTTCCCAAAGCTGCCGGTTAGTATCACTGGGCTTTCGAATTGTCGCCGCCAAAGTACCGCAGCTGGGCATCAACCACGGTGGATCCCGACTCGAAACCAAAGTGGTGGCTAGGTGGCATAGCGAGCTCGTCCATTGGAGGGTCTTCTAGTGTTCACAACTCTGATATACCAAGAAGAAGTGCCCACGGATATGTACGAGCTTCAGACCCGGCACAAGGAGTAAAATTCGTGAACATCGTCATGGCACATCGTGGTTGTGGAAAGCTCTCCAACAACTGCCATTCCCGTCATCTTTACATCGCATAGCGTTCAATGCAGTGCACCACCCGACCCCGGTGGAAACAACCTGGAATATGGATTGTTCGCATTCGCGCGATGGCCTATTGACATCGACCACGAACGATCGATTCATGCAATGATGCTGAGTATTTGATCTGCGGGCACTATACGTCGAATCACTCCCGCTTCCTGAGTCTCTCGTCCGATGACACTCGTGGCGCTCGAGCGAGGATGTCTTATATCTGACTTCATCGGGAAAAACCTTGAATGTCGATCCGACGATTGAGGTAGCCATCAATTCAGTCAGAGCTTTGATGTGCCACCAAGGCTCTGTTAACGGACTGACCACTTTCCTCTTTGCTCCTGTTCGTTGTGGACCAGCTCAGATAGGTCAAGCTAAGTCTTGATGTCTTTGTTGTTTAGTAATCCAGATGGCTTGCTATATCGATAGCACCACTGGCCGAAACTACATAGCATGAGCTTCGTGGTTCGACCAGAAACGAGGTCACGTGTACGCTGTTAACAGCGAATCAAACATAAGTGGTACGCGCAACCAGCGCTGAGCCAGCCCGGCCATTCTGATCACTGCAACCTCGAGAGCTGTAGCCGATCTGCGCCATCATTCTCCCCAGTCGATGAGTGTCTGGTGAACCTTGGCGTGGAACGATATCGCGTTGTGTCTGCTCAAAGAGATCTGGACCGTCAGATCTACAAGCACTGTTGCAAAGCTCCTCTAATATATTGCAATTGTTGTTTGCTAGTCTGCTGATGGAAAGTATACTCTTTTCAGATTCTACCAGTGAAGTAAGAAACAACTAACCAAAAAGGTTGAGTTAGTGACAACTAACAAGTTAAATAGTGTAAATAAATGAAAAACAAAGATAGTCTGAACAATAACGCGAACTTTAACATTGCCCGGAACGTTTAAAATAGTGTAGTGCCTATCCCACTATTTCCGCTTTTCGGAAGGAACGATCCACATCAGTCTATCTTCCACAACTGAACTACTGTCCAGCCATCTTTCCGGCTAACGAGATTGATCAAACGATGCTGATGGCTGAGATCACCTTCAACCTTGTAACGTACCTGGCATTCTACACTGAGAGCGGAACGAGTTACAACAATTCTCCGGGACAGCACCACCCGCCGTTAGCTCGGAAGTCACGGTCAATGCCTGAAACCTGTCATATGAAGGGCATAGCTGTATTTGATCCATTCCGCCGTGGGCGCTGTGCATCGTTACGCACACGAAGTTCAGTTGTTTGAATCGAGGAGATTCTAGAGGCTAAATTCCCTACAGGAATGTGCTTCTTGGAGTCAGTGTGCGCCACCCTCCGAACCACGACTCATTGTACGCACTTGCTAAAGCTGGTTGTGCAACGTACTGTACAACGAAGCGAGTATATCCTTGAGTATAGCGGCATACTCGCTCCAAGGAGTGAGACGTCTGCCCGAGCTTCAGGCGCGTATCAAGAGGTACAGGGAACGTCAAATTAAATTCACAATGTCGAACCCTA
>NW_027042782.1:0-3355 GCF_036872675.1 Lithohypha guttulata | reverse complement strand
ATACGACTCTACCGAGTTGGAGGGTGTGGTAAAAGAAGTTTTTGGAACTCGGAACACATTGTGCGATGGTGGCATCCGGGCTCTCTCACATACTAAATTAGGCATCATGGCGACTACAGTGGGAACCTCGCAGCTGCGCATATTCACAAGTTATAACGGTATAAAACGCCCCTTAAATCATGAAAGTACGTTGACTATCTCCCATAACGCTGCCACATGCTGATATAGTCTCAGACTATAAGATTTTGCGACATGAGGAGAGCGAGCTAGAGCCTAAACTCTGGGAAGTGTAAGTTTTCAACTCATCTGCAGATAGTCAAGGTGCTAAAGTTATCCAGGGCCCGTTGCACCACTGCCGCGCCAGGGTAAGTGCCACCTAAATGCTTGATTGTGAACTGATCTTTTATGTTAGCTATTTTACTCCGAAGTCGTTGCCAGGCTTTGGTGGATTGCAAGATGGAGGAATGCGTGCGAATAATCCCACCGAAGCTGGACTCTGGGAGCTTGCTATGATATGGCCAGAAAATCCTCAGCCGAACCTTGTGTTATCTGTGGGCACGGGGTTCGCGAAAGCGCCAACACATGAGTTGTTGCAGCGACGTGGCTTCTGGCTGGACGGCTTCATGCCACGCATACTAAGTGCATTTCTTGCTTCGCCGTGTTTGCACGGCCAGAACAGCTGGCTCGCACTTCTCAATCGACTAGACAACGACAGTCGAGAAGCCTTTGTCAGATTGAATATTGAATTCGAATCGGAAGAGCCGGCACTTGACGATACAAAGCAATTACCATTGTTACATGATCTAGCACGTAACAGTAAAATTGATTACATTCCGCTACGGAACAAGCTCTGGGCTCTCAGCTTCTTCTTCGAGATCACAGCTTTGCCAAAGTTCGGGAGCGGTTCTTACACCTGTTATGGAGTCGTTCGGTCTCGCTTCGACGACGTACGTCCTGTGTTGACAGCCATCTGTCGACAGTACAACAATCCATCGATCGCAGTGGATGGTTGCCCAGCAATAGAGCTGTCTACCGAACAATGCTGTGCACAGTGTGGATCACTAAGATTTCCAGTACAATTCGATGTCAAACGTTTAGAGGATACCATGGACATTGTGCTACGCTTCGAAGAGGGTCTACGTCATAGCATCTGCGGTTTGCCAACCTCCACCAGACGAGTTATCGACCTTCAGAAAGCGTGGTTTGGCGACCACACATCAACGTGGTCATTGAGCACAGATGAATGTTGCGTCAAAACACGGAAGCGTAAAGATACCACGGATGACCGAGGTGCTGCTAAAAGGTCAAAGACCATGTCGTAGCATGAAACTCCTTTCGATTACATGAAAGAACTTAACGATATACGTGTCGTGTGATGTCACAAGAACCTAGAGCCTCAAATGTGGAGAGGGCTCGATGGCGAGAGAAAGCGAGGCAAGTCCTAGCAGCACATATCGGTGAAATTGAATACTGCAGATTCTCTGAACCACTGTCTAACCGCACAACAGAACAAGCCACTGGCATCTGTGTCACTCCAGCCAACGTGCGTCTCATCCCCCGTGACGATGATGCTTATGAATGGCAATATGAACCCCAAAGATACTACCTGTTCCATAAACATATCAGTAAGCACAATCTAGGAGCATGCCGGGAACTATGTCGAGAGGTGGGTAAGACATTTCGAGCAACTCTACGCGCCGACTGCAACGTAGGTAACCTAATCTTGTATCGTCACGTTTTCTAAGTGAAGCAGGTATTTGCTCGACCGACAGAAAAAGGTGAACTGAGTAATGCTCTTTCACAGCTTGAGCAGCAGACACACGAGTTGCAGCGCGCCCGAGACGTGGCCGGTCAACACGAAAGAACTATATATCAGCTGCAATCTACCCTGCAGCACAGAACTGTGGAGCTGCGACAGCGTCAGCGTAAATGTAGGGAGCATGACACTCGTCTAGGTGATGCGGAGATGGCATTCAAAAGGTTCCGAACAACTCTGCAGGTCCTTGACGAACAGGTTGCAAGTGCACTATCTTCTCTGCAGAACGAGGAGACAGAATAGAAGTATGTACGTAGTGAATTGTTCGACTTGATAGTTAGTTATGCATATAACAACAGGAAAAAACTCTCCTCTATCACTCGAAAACATGTCGCCCACAGACTTCTAATTGATGTACCTACGAGACGTAGGCAGTAATCGGCCGGTTACCTCTTACACCTCATCTAGCAACAAGGAGGTGATGGTTAAAGCCTGATGTCCTATCGATGTCGTCGTCGCTGTTCACAATCACGAAACTGAACCTTCCCTGCTGCTAATCATTGTCCTTGGTCCCAATCTCGGTGGCTCCCAGTGCTAAAGTGACTCAGTCCATCTCAAATTCTCTGTGGCCTCACCTCAGTCCCGACCAAGTCTGGCACTAACATGGCAGGCATCGATATATCACTCGGTATCGATATCAGCCCGCTGCTCGCGCACAGCTATGCGATCTGCCGCAGCACGTAGATAAGTTCGAGCCTTGTCAACAACTACCCGGCTGTTTCCGTCACGCGTCTTAGGTATGAGTACTTGCAGTACACCCTCCTCTCCACATTCTTCATTGTCTGCTTCATCACGTACTGCAATCATGGCAAGTTTCCACGAAACAGCACTCTTTTGAAGCTTGTCTTCGTAACGTGCTCTTAGGTAGGAAGATGTCTGCCAGGTGAAGAACAACGTGCCCAACATGACTGCCAGCTGGCAAGCGTCATGAGCGATGTTTGAGTATTTTGTTTTGAGCACGAAGAGCCCCATCATTGTGATCTGCATAGTATAGCATCCAGTCAGCAAGTGAAATAAAGCTCGGAAATAGAAGACCCCATCTGAATCGAAAACAAGGTCCGACAGATGATGGAACACGTAGAGGTAACACGGTCCTGAAATGGCGAAATTCAGCCCCGCTGTAACGAGAATCAGTGGATTCAGCAAAGAATAGACTATACCTGCTGCTTGTGAGAGCCAAGCTTAGTAAAATCGGAGAACTTACCAATAGCGGCAATGCAGGTATATAGAGGATATAGTTCTCCCCATTTAATCTGAGACAACATTTCTCGCTGCCATCTTATTTGATCGCGTGGTGACGAATCTTTCTTCGCTCGCATAATGTATTTGAGATACTGTACAGGGCGAGCGAAGGTGTAGCCTACCGTCATAAAAGCTTGGATGAGCATATAGGACAAGTAGTAATTGCTGGCGAGTGGAAGGTTCACTGCCAGTGTAATCATCAGATCGTGAACACCGTTCTTGATGAATGATACCAGGACTGGTACAAGTCCAGCTGCAATGGACGTGGTAACGAAAAGCTCGGAATAAAGAAACCAG
>NW_027042781.1:0-4043 GCF_036872675.1 Lithohypha guttulata | reverse complement strand
TGCCCTGTGTGAGACAGCTCACTGATAAGTTGACCAGCCTTACAATTCAACACGGACCTGGTCTTTGCGGACATTCACAGTCATCAGTTGGTGAACAGGAATCGATCCGCGTCCATTGCAGGGAAATCTCGAGTACATTGAATTTCGTCTGGTAGGTAACGATAGATAGTCGAAGTACTCACTGCAATAAATCTCTTTTCGTGTCAAAGCCAACGCATTTTGGGGCAAACGTGGCCAGCATCTGAGGACGTTTTCGTCACTATCTTCGTAGAAGAGAAATTCACAGCTTACCAACACAGGCAAACTCAGCCCAAGACTTGCGTGTTCATACACTTCTCAGAAAGTATACGCAGTCCTGCCTGTCCGGTCGAGCGGCCTGACAGTTCCAGATCTTTTCCACCCAGGGTGCATTGAGAATGAGCCGGATCGAACTCTGTGTTCAAGTATGGGACAAGGTGAGCTCTTGCAGTTTCAGCAGTAGCAGGTACTAATGACGTGGTTATGTTTCTGATATTTGTCACCCTACCTAAGACGCCACTGAAGACTTCGAGATGGTTTTGCGACATTGCCAGTTGGTGGCGGCAAAGGTGTATTTGTGGTTGGAGGACTCGCATGGCAAGGCGACTCAAGCAAGATGGTACCCATGCGCTAAGATACCACGTATTCCTGAGGTAATATTTGTCCAACTTTTACTCGACACGCCACGAAGAAAGCTGCCAGCCGCTGCATTCTGGTTAGTGGAACCATAGGCGCAGGATATATAGTGAGCTGACCGCATTGCGCTATTACATCAGATTTCCTGAGCATGGACCCGCCGACGTTCTGGGAATCTACTTCGGATGCCTTCATTCGGGATGGCTACAGTAAAACAGCACAAGACTATTCTTTGTATGACTCACCGGAGTCGCCTCTGCCGTTAAGTATTGCCAGATGTCAAAGACAATTTTTGAAGAAGGAGGACGGATGGTGGAAGGTAGTGCTTGACGAAAGATCAATAGGCGATGCTGAGCCGTACCAGATACCAGACTTCGAAGAAACGATTTGGAGCGACGCGCAAGCTAATGAATGGATTGAAGAGTTCTTCGACCAATGCTACTCGTCTCGCAATAATCTCATCGTCGTGGATGATGCTGATCATGACTTTCGAGATAGGTTAGCTCTGCCGAGTCCATTGAGGACGTCAGCTAGGCTAGCCACACTAGATTTATCCGGAATTAATGAGTCTTCTATATTCATCAGCGAGGGCAAGACCGTTGGCACACTTCAAAAGAAGGATATGGATCTGCTTTCAGCGAATATGCTTTACAGAGGCTCACCTCAAATCTGGATCGTAATTCCAGCTAGAGAGTCCTCAAAGCTTGAAGCATGTCTTTCGGAATTGACACCTTTATCCTATACCTGCGATCAGTTTGTCCGACATCAAAACATCTTGATTGATCCTCGAAGACTGAGGTTATGGGAGATTCAATATAGTATTGTGACTCAGAATCCTGGCGACCTGATTGTGACGGATCATTGTGCGTATCATCAGACCTTTAACACAGGATTTAGCGTTGCGGAAGCTGTGATTGGATGCGAGAGTACTTGGCGCCCACCTATCTCCTACCTGCCTTGCCACGGTCCTAGTACAACAGAGATAGAGGCCTGCTACAATGGCCAGGAACATGTTACCCACCTGGTGCAGGCTATGTTCTCAAAGTGTATACTGGAAAGGCCCGTGGACTTTCCTACAAGACCTTCAGCTAATCCAGCGGGAGAAACTCAAGTAGAACCTGTAACGGGTCCCAGGAGGAAGCGACCGCGGAGGAACAAAACCACCATACGCCTTTCGCCTGGACAAGATATTTCAGCTGCGCAGGTTCAGCCGCCCAGATCGTCCATAGAATATTTAGAGATTGCTGGGGATGATGATGACAGTAATGATCACAATGAAAGGTCGTCCAACAAACCGTTTGTCGCAGATGACATGTGTATCATGCTGACAGAGCATGATGCTCAGAGAAGGCTTGAGAGTCTCATCTCAGAAGCTATTGAATCATCACAGAAAGTGTTAAGGATCTCTTTGCAAGAAGCACAAAGCTCCTTTCTCCGATACAACTCTGACGTCAGCAGACCGGACCAGGCTTACTTGAATGACACTGCCGTCGACGTTACGATGGATATGCTTACAAGTGCGACGACGACTTACCTAGCAAGCAGCGCCAGCAACTATGGCAGCCCTCCTCAGAATTGGGCGCTGGGTTATTTGGAGCTTGAAGAAGTTGACCATGTCCTCTTGCCGCGATGCTATAACAGGCACTGGGAGCTAGTCGTGATATCGCCTAAGGCACAACGGATTAGGCTGTATGGTCATGCCTCCGAAGACTTCGAGAAGTGGGTTGATAATTTCAATGTCACAACTATCTCCACAATGAGAACCGAGGTCTTGGCACCACGTTTTCCGCAGCAAAACAGTATCGATTGTGCTTTGGTAATGTTCGCGCAAGCTGAAGTGCTGATCAACGATGAAGCTGGAGCAACGATACCTCAAGGATCTCTCGCACGAAGGTGTTATTACTTAGCCAGAGTCGTCAGATGGTTACGGACTCGACAGCTTAAGCCCGAGGCTTTCCTTCCCTTACTGAAGACTAGTGAAAGTCAAACTGCGGACTTATATTCTCCTTTTGTAGGGTCTATAACCATTGTCGAAGGTCGGTTCGACTTCGCGAGTCCTGAGGTGTTTGCAAGTATCGCCAGCTTTCGGCGTGCACAATCACGCAGCTTAGCGCCTCCTCCATCAACACTTTATGCAGCTTTGCAGCTTCTCGCTAGTGCTCATACCCAGCAGACTCAGTCACATTGGTATGTGACCCTAGCACACGTCATTCTTTGGCACGAGTTTCAAGCACGGCGGAGGACGATTAATGAAAGACACAGGAGAGAGTGTCTAAGGCGAAAGAGAATGAAATACAATGGGGAAGAAGCACCACGTGCACATACGAGGTGGGCGAGTACGGTCGCTTATGAAGAGATTCTTGCCGAGTTAGGCGCGTCAAGCAATATTCGAGAGCAAGATCTCAAAGTCCGTATCCAGGCAGGGAAAACAATGTCGAGGTTATTCGATGTAGTGGGTGACGGTATGCAGTACCCGTTCTGGATGCTTGCTTCCGAGCAGGAAGCTCAACGTATATCAGGACTAGAGGACTTCGGGACGTTTGAGAAATACTTGGTACACCATAGGCCGCGACTGCTAGACCGTCGGTATGCGATATGTACTGGATTGCGCATTGTGCTCGGTTTCGAGGTTGGGTACCTGAAAATCGACTATATGGAGCCGTTACAACTCCTTCGAGAGGAGCAAGATTCTGACTTACTCCTTACAAGTCTGGAAGCGGTCAATCAATGACCAGATCACATCGATGGCTTAGCTGCCATGCAAGATGCTAACTTCGACGAGAAAAGGACTTATTCCGATGGTTGCGAGATAGCGATCATGATACTGAGCACCACTTCTTTCTGTGGGAAGGAGAGTGAATGCGCTGTTTACAAAGCTATAAGTCAGCATAGTCTTTTATTTCCTTTCGTGTCCCTTTGCCATACCTTGAACCTGTCGTCATGCGCTCCAGACTACAGAAGATGATCGACACACATCTGGACGCCATCAAAACAACGAGGGAATGCGCAAAACATGCCGCTGGGATCAAACAACGGGATTGGGCAGATTGCTGTCCATGTATAGCACTACATATGTGGCAGATCGATCGACTCGAAGAGTCGATATATAGATTGGAGGATCGCAAGCAGTGGGTCCTGCGATGGTACCTATGGTTTCTATATTCCTCTGTGCATACACCTTGGTTTCCTAGGAGTAGCATAGAATGCTGGTCATATGAAAGTCAGAATTTAGCAGCATACGAGAAGTTCGGCGTGGCTCGGGGTCATTCAAGTGTGTGTCAATATTGGAAAGCAGGCACATTGATCAGTACTCGAGCACCTGTCGCTCGGACACAGCTATGAGCCCATGCCTCATCACACTGACCTGTTTTCGTGACTGGTGCCTTTCG
>NW_027042780.1:0-4206 GCF_036872675.1 Lithohypha guttulata | reverse complement strand
GCTACAGCGAATCGTTTGGGCTTTGTTGAGGGATACGGAAGGCGAGCAAGTACCTCGGTACCATCTCTCATCGTGAGCTGAAACACGCGATTGAAGCCACCTTCCGCGAGCTTGACAAATTCTCTTACTTCAGACTCTGGTTGATTGAGGCACTTAGCGACAGCCTTTTTGAGCTCGTCAACATTGAAGACAACCCTTCGTTCAGCGAGGCGAGTGGACTCATTGTACCTGCAAGACGTTGAGTCACACGATGACTTCGCCAAAATACAGGAAATACTTACAACCATCTGCCGGATGTGTATTCAAAAAGTTCGGGACCATAGACCATCGCGCGGCTGCCTGCTCTCAAGTGGGAAAATGAGCAAAATGGGGCCACCGACCAGGACCTTTTTACTGGAAGAATATGTCGCCCTCGACGACTGCGAACCAGCAAAGAGAAGAACATTGATCTAAGTCGTGAAGTCCATTTATCTATAGTGTCCAGGTTGAACGACGACGACCATGGACTTTAAGCCTGTCGAAAGAAGGTAGCTTGCATGTCGTCCATATCATGGCATCCGGCAGATTCGCGGAGATGCCTCGCCAAGAACGTTTCCTCTTTCTGGTGTTGATCGACAAGAGTGCTCATTCGCTCATACTCTTTGTCGTTTAGGTAGGAAGTAACATCGCTAAACGGTTACTTCCTGGGCCAACCAGTAGGGTCAGCGGCTAACAATGCGCAACATGATACGTCAAAGGGGCAGCGACTGAGATGGTGAAACAACGTGAACCCATGAAATTGTGTCCGGTTAAATTTCGCCGAGTACAGATATACTGAATCATCCTGAGGACTACGCGCTGTGGCGGCAATGTCAAATCATAACCAAACAAGCCACTTCTTCAGTGCGGCGGTTAGCAGTGTGTACCAGCGGCTAAAATAGAACAATTCGAGAGAGCTTTCTTCTGCCACCGAATATGTATTTAAAGCTCAGGTATCACTCACTAGTCGCTGACTTAGAAGTGGCAAGACATTATTTGGAAAACCAATTATTATTCCAGGCGTTCAAGTGCCCAGATCAACCTATCCGGAAAGCCTGATCGCATTGAGTGATCTGCCATCTTGCAGCAACCATTTCGGCACAGTCTGCCTGGACTCTTCAAAACTTCTTTTAGATGGTTCTTATTGGCCTTCAGGCAACAAAGACAAGTACACAACAGTATGAAGGCTCTTAAAAACCTTGGCGAAACAGTGGTCAAATCTGGGGCCTGGAAGAAGCTGGTCAACCCAAGCGCAAGCAGAGGCAAAACCGAGTGGCCCAAATCGACAGCAGATCTGGAGAAGATCGGGGTTCGATTGGACTATGACGGGCAAGTCATTCAGAATGGGATTACCTATCACAAATATCAGTGTCAGCCAAACGCAGGCAAAGTACCCAGTTCTATCAAAGATTGGAGGGAGTCAAATGGTGGAACTCATGCCGTCATGACAAGTATCTATGTCAAGAAAGATGGCACGAAGGAGGAAGTCCAGGCGGCAATCGATCAAGGAGTGAAGAAGGTCTCCGGAACATAGGAAGGACCGTGACTTGAAGCGCAGGCCGCCACGTCGAACAGTCAATTGCGCAGTTACTATGGTTCGTGGAAGAAAGATTACAGTAACACGATTTGTTGGTCCTTGTATTGTTCGTATTCCGAGATTGTCAAGGGACGTGTTGCGATCGACCGAAAAGTGGCCTTCAAAGTAACCTCTTCCAAGCGGCATTTAGCCAAGTGATCGACTCGTAGAAGCTGTAGTGCTGCTGAATATAGGCAAGCGTGAGCTGTATCTTGCCGATGCCGCCCATACCGCCTAACACCAGTCTTCGTATCCAAGAGCCCGGCCAGCTGGCGGAAAGATTTCTGTTATCGGTTTCAACACCGCATGACGGCCGATAAAGAGGCTCTGATCGATGAGGGGAGCGTCCACTAGGTGTAGACGCCGAATCACCAGAAACGCGTTAGTGCTATGCTAATGCTACGCACCTCTGTTCCTCGCTTCGTATTTCACGACACCCTACAGCAACTCCACAAATTAGCGGACAAGCAGATGAATGAGCGATGCACCTTGGTATTGCTGTTGGCCGGATGACTGTACTACCATGCAGTTCATGTCCTCCGTGTATACATAAGCCAAGGCTGAGGGAAATAAGGTGCGAGAAATGTGACAACCTGACTCGGGTCTTTCGGTGGAAGCAAGCTAAAGATCACAACAGTCAGGAAGATGGTGAAAATTGTGCACGAAGAATTGGTTTCCTCCAAGCAGATGGTCGAGGAAGTTGAGCAGACCAATGAAGACACAGAGAACCTTCTTCGAGACGTGCAAGCCCAGTTGTCCAAAATTATAGATTCGCTGGAGCGATCACAGGCAAAGATAGCCTCTTCGGGTCAGCTGCTGCGAGAACACCAACAAGTCATCCGAGACAAGTACACACTCATCCAGAATGAGTGTCGCCGGTTGAGCAAAAAACTGAAGCTTGCACCTGAGGGGCATCGAAGAGCATGTGTGACGAACTTTTGTTGGTTCTCGAACGCCACAAAGGCTGAGCCGGTCTCACTGATTGTGGCCACGTTCTGTATTCTTCTTGTATGGTGAATAGGTTCTTGAGACATCGTGAGCCGAGCGGTGGGAGAGATCTGAGAGTAGTTCTTCGTGACCTTGCCCGATGTCATCGTTTGTAGTTGTGGAAGGCGGGGCTTGTGTAGTAGTGGAGGTATATTCGTGTCTGGATGGGTGTACTGCGAAGAGCGTATAAAAACTAGAGAACGAACATGGAACGGAACGTTGTGAGTTCATGTGTCGTGGTGCATGAATTGGTTGATCCTGCTCAATAAAGCCATGATTTTGAGCAAGCTTAGACTGTACAGACGAGTGCAATTGCGGCGTCCCTTTAAGTATATACATTTTTGTTTTCATTGTGACAACTGCGGCCACTATAGAGCAGCTTTAGCTCAAAAGGATTAGATACTTGGAGAGAGCCGACCAATCAGCTACGGCTTATACAGCACCATGTTATATCAACACTTCGAGATGTTTAAGACAATGTCATTTTAAAACTTTCATTGTGACTGTTTTGTCGCAATGGTAGGCTGTCGCGAAGGATCTAAGACGTTGATGCAGTGGTTTGTATTGTTCTCTATCAGCGGCTAGTTCGAGGAATTCGTTCGTATCCATCCAAGCCAATACCAGTGGCAGGTCGAAGGTATCCCCAGCAGTCATGCTCTTCGCGTGACTATCTGGAAGATACTTGTGAATAAATTGAAGGATGAATGCCTGGTCATGTTCAGGAATGATTATTTTCGGTGGACTGTCTCGCTCCAGGAGGGGAGTAAAGAAGGGTTTAGTCGTCATGATAAGGACAATGGATATGAGATGGTTGTGGTAAAAGACGAAGTCAGTTGCTGAATCGTGGAAGCTGAACAATGCAGAGCATGCCATATAACAATATTTAAAGAAGAGGCAGCTATCTCTTCAAGAGGTGTAGGCAGAGAGACCACTGATGACCAGACACAGTAGTGTGGCTCGGCTTTGATAAGGTGCTGGGTGGGTCCTACGTGGGTAAGGAAGGAGAATAGAGTGAGAGCGACGGTAGAGTCAACATTGAATGAAATAGACAAGCTAGAAAAGCTGTTTCCCGATATGTACAGCAAAGTGCTCCAGCCGTAGGGATATCTATCGAGTCTACCTACATATGGTGGCCAATCCGAGCTGTACTGATGTTCATTACTCCTGAACTACTGAGCACTTTGTTGTGGTCGCAGCGCTTTGTACACGTAGCTGAAAGCGCTATGTTCAGTAAATATAGTCACCGTAGGAACGCTGAAGCCTCCACATCGCAAAACTCCGTCTCATCCAAGTTGTCTAGTGAAACTACGTAGCTCAAGCAAGCCGTAGTGTATCTGTAGGTACTTTGTCACCGCCTGGCGTGGTAGTACCGCGGAGTCGTAGTTCGCATTCGGGGGCCAGTTCTTCGATTAGCGCTAAGAAAGCACTGAAGTCTTTCAAACCGATGAGGAATGTAGGTTCAACGATCTGACCGTTTTCCCCTTGACAATATGCATCGCCTTGCTCGCTTACTGAGAACTTGATCGAAGACCTAATGATATCTGTTCGGGTAGCAATCAGATCGAGATCGCTTTGATTGTCAATCAAGCTGGATGTTTCCAAGTACCATTAACGCGGCTAATGCA
>NW_027042779.1:0-4268 GCF_036872675.1 Lithohypha guttulata | reverse complement strand
ATCGAGATCGCAAGGTGTTCAGTATCGAAAAAACACTGCGAATGCGACAAGCAGCATCATGGGGAGCACTTGCAAGGTCTTCGGGAACTGAAAAAGACACCAGACGGACCAGATGGAAGTCAAATAATACAGCGATTGAACAGCGCCCGTCAATGTCTGGACGTCGTTGGCAAAGCACAGCAGCACTGAGTAAACGTCTTCGAAAACATCGACACAGCGGAGGACTCTTTTCAGACGGTCGTATCCACTATGGGAGACTTGATTAGAGCCAACGGGCTTACCGTAGGGGCGCGGGCTCTTAAGATCATGGCCCAGATGAACGATGAGAGTCTACAGAAGACCACTGGCGACCTACGCATGAACGTTGCCGGAAAATCGTCCACAGAGCACGTTGACACCACATTTGAAAAGAGACATGGTTTTGGACATACGATTCAGTCGAAGAAGCCGGAGTTCTAGCTCTACATTGACCTCTTGTTTTTTATTTTCTTCTATTATTCTCCTATAGAAACAAACCAGTTAGAAGTCTTCTATCTGTTCCGTTCAAGAAAGTTCTACCACGCATCGGTGGGGTCCAAAGGGTTAAACCAAAGGATAAAATCACCATTGAACCTCTCGATCGTTAGTTCAGAAATATCAGTAACTCTCCTGCTCAGGCCTATGTGTTGTAGATGTCTCATCTCCTACTTCAATATTGAGTGTGCTTAGTGACGGTTGAACAGATGCATATACGGGTTCGGCTGAACATGTTAGATCGGAGAAAGAAAATCGGACGATGTAATATGCTGAAGACACCAGACAAACGCCATGTACAGATCACATCTCCTCTGTGCCGATTTCTTCAAGTCTGCAAAATTTTTGTGGAGCTTGATGTGAAAGGGAGTCACCCTTTGCACGATTTGCCCGAGCTCGAGGCAAGCGTGACATCGTCCGGGCACTTGAAACGGCACTTGATCCTTATTCACGGAGTCCCTGAGTGTGTCCCTCGAAACAGATATAGGCTCCAGTTACGGCTACGGGTGCCTCCCTTAGAGTCGTCGTACTTTCTTCTCATTCGGTTGGACGTTGCCTTGGCAAGTTTTTGTCTCAAACTACCAAAGGCGCCGAAATCTTGAGTGACTTGCATGATGCTGGAAGGGCTGATAGTAAGGAAAGAGCTTTCTGTCTAGCAAAACGTGGGCACTCCTGCCAACCCTCTTGCGCCTGTCTAGATCAGTCTGTAGTAGGGTTGACCAGCGCCAGAGACGTCAGCTTCGCCACTGACTTGACTTGAATCTTCGCGACCACTGGTTGGGAGATGGAGATGGTCAACTCGTTACTTCCCACGATCGACCATAATTGACACGAAATTCAAATCGTCGGTGCTAAGATTGACAAATAGAAAAGACGGCGAACCTGAAACGTCGAGAGTGCAGAGGGCAAGGTCCTAACCCTTTTGTAAGCTTCTGCAAGGTATTCGTTGGTGGCAGGCAGTCCGACCACTCAGATATCAATCGCCAAGCAAAATTACGAAGGTACCGTAGCTCGTGAGATGGGGTAGCGGTTGGTCCAAATGGCCGCCGAAACGTGTCAACGAACGTCTTCGGATCGGAGATCAAGCCTAGCCTGGATCGTGGAGCACGGTGATATCCAACAGTTTGAGCATAATCCTCTGTGACGTACGGAAACGTACTTCTAGTGCCGGATCGAGAGGTCAAAGCCGGTGGACAGCGCGGCCCAGCTTTGTGGAACTTGTGACAATCGGCGCATCCACATATGCTCGAGAGGTTGACGATACTCAACACTTTCTGGGAATACAACCCATGCCTTGATTGTATGGACCTACAATAATTGACGACTTTTTCCAGCACTAAAATCATTTCTGTTGACTTCTGCATTCTTCGAGGCCACTGGTCCTGGAGTCCGGCTGAAGCAAGCTAACAAACCTTAAGAGTTCGACCGGCCCCTCAACGTCAGCTTGACTTTCTCCCCACTTTGTGGCTCAGCCACAAAGCTAAAGAGGCTGTGTGTGCACATCGATTTCACATTGCATACAACGCTACTGCGGCTTCAGGAGAACTCTCAGGTACTGGTCGCAGATCTGTAAAGTGGATTTGTAAGTCCGCTAAGGATTGCAGAGGACGATTACTAGGAAGCACGCAAGTGGAATGCCACGATTGCGAAACACATCTATAACATATTAGGAGACTCCTAAGGAGAGGACTGTAAAGGGATGCAGTAACACCGAACAGCTGATACTATCGATAGCGGACATCAGTTGGAACCTCGAGTTGATGACCCAGGTATCGATCTCGTAATCTCGTATCTCTCAGCCGGCAGGCTTTTCGATCGGGATGAATGGAATTACTTCTTTGTCCAGTGACATCTCATCTCGTAGCCGCAGAAGTGACCGGCAAACCGAGTCGAAGACGCGCTAGCTTAAAAGGTGCAATATTTACACTTCGGGGTCTGAAACACAACGAATGGTATCCGCAAAAGAACAAAAATGGACAAAGCATTAGGACGAGACGGGATGAAAGCTCGAACACTCTAACCAGATGTGTTTCGAGCCTACAGAAAGTGGGTGTGGAGTAATATACAGTGGTTAGAAGTTTTTCTATCTGCACCGCTCAGCTTCGTGTAATGGAGCCGACGTGAATACAAGACTTGGATAGTTAGGGTTCTCGAACTGAAGATGGAGTGCTTTGTCTCGCTGAGACCACTGCTTGCATTCGGTAAACCTTCCCAGGCCTTCTTTCCCTTCTCTCCCTTCTGCCAAGAAAAGCCTTTCCTCTCATTCCTTGGCTTTTGCTGTCTTCTTTACACCTATGGCATGATCTTTTGAGAGTTCGTCACACGCTTTTTGTGAGTGGTCGCAACCTTACGCTGCCGGTAGCGAGCTACCTCGGACGAGACGTTGGCATGTGTGCCAGGATTCTCACTCTGTGGGCACTGATTGTGGCTACCTCGATGGCTTCGGTTAGGCGAAAGAGACGTTGGAATCGCTTCAAGCGTACTTTCCGCGCCACCAGGCTCTAAAATGGACAACGCCTTCTCCGCTTGCTTTTGCTGGCCGGCTGGACGTCGGACCTATTGAGCCTCGAAAACATGTCAATGTAAACGAGGCTACGTAGCAAAATTAGATACGAGAGAGCGACTGTATGCAATGAACACGGCTGAATCGACGACAATACCACCGATACGATCCTTGAGTACGAGGATGAGTGTTCACGTCACACAAAACGTGCCATGACTTTGTACAGCAGCGGCGCCCGCTCAAAATGATAAGTTGTGGAATGCGCTTTCCGATCACTCCCACCGATGGCGATACTGGATCACAAAGATGTGAGTCATTGGCTTCATACTAATGCAGAGCCCTCATCCACCTTAAGAAGAGGTTACGGCCACTGGGCAGTCACGACTCACTACAGTGCGCTTCTAGACTGCTCGGGTCAAAGACACTGCAGGTATTGGGCGAAGCCAAATGATGCAAGGGCGTCGTTAGTTCTCTGCAGACACTGAGTATGTTGAGTTCCTTGGCTTCTGTTCATGTTTGGATGGTGAGGAGAAACATGGACATCGCCCATTTGGGTGCTGAATAGGTTCTCAGTCAATGTAGCGAGTCCAGGTGCCGGACTGAAACAGCAATTTATAACAAAAGGCTTTTGCTATTCATGCCCCATCTCTTCAACCTTCAGTAACTTTCGGCATACTGGCAACAGCAAGTCCACAATGCCTACATTCTTGAGATACATCGCCTTGGTAGCTCTAGGTAAGGAGATCTGATATCTGCCGCACAAGGGGCTTCACTAACTTGGTCACTCAATAGGCTCCAGCACTATTTGTGCGTATCCGCAGGGCAACAGTGGTTGTGCCCAGTGGTGCCAGGACAACTACCTGAGCTGCGGCTTCAAGAACGTTGGACAATGTGTGTCTAACGCGGCCCAGAACGGGGCAACGTGTGGATGCTGCCCTGAAGGCAAAATATGGTGCAGCCAAAAGAGCATTTGTGCCCTATCAAGTGAATGTTTGTCAGTTACTTCCACGTCTGCAACCACCACTCCTAAGAAGACCACAACCACAACCACCACTCCTAAGGAGACCACAACCACGACTACCACTCCTAAGGAGACCACAACCACGACTACCACTCCTAAAGAGACCACCACTCCTAAGGAGACCACCACTCCTAAGGAGACCACCACTCCTAAGGAGACCACCACTCCTAAGGAGACCACCACTCCTAAGGAGACCACCACTCCCAAGGAGACTACGACTACTACTCCTAA
>NW_027042778.1:0-4669 GCF_036872675.1 Lithohypha guttulata | reverse complement strand
CACCGGCACCTACAGCCGATCCAGCACTGACTGGTGGTAGTTCTTTTTCGTCCAACACATCTTCTGGTTCATCGACTCGATCTTCAGCTGATTCATCGGCTTGTTTGGTATCACCAGAGGTAGTATCTGGTTTATCCAACATGACCTCATCTGCGGGCAAGCCCCTTCCTTCGACTCTTCGCTTTTTACCCGGACCGGTGACCGACTCAGTGTCAGACGGATTGTCTGGCACTGGGTCGTCAGCAGACGAGTTATCAGACGACTTATTGTCAGACGACTTATCTTCAGACGAGTTATTACCAGACGACTTGTCGCCAGATCGGTTATCGACCTGCCCCGGCGACTTTTTCGGTTGTGATTTGAGAGCTGGGACATCTTGTAATTCAGGCTTCTTGCGTTTGGCTTCCGACATCTTGTATGTCCTGACCTCTATCAACGATACTAAGAACTATGGGTTTATGTATTAACCAGACCGACCTCGTGAAGTAGCGGGTAAGACCTGCTGGTGACTATGCTCGCAAAATTGCGGCGGCTGATACCGCATTTTCAACGCTGAATGGGAAGGGAACATACCACGGATGTATGTGGTTGAGACTGCCACAACCGCTTCTGCTAACATCGAGGTTTGGTCGATGTTTGGTAGAGGAATCCGTTCTGACCGACTTTGCTTCGCAAAAGCTATCTCCGAGCACCACACACATCACTCTTTCTTTCATGTCGATCAACACCACGTAATATAGAACGAGATTACGTGGAAGCTCTTCAACGCATTCTGGTTGCGGTGTGGACAGCAGCCTCCAGGATTTTGGTTGTATGTTTCGAGCTCTCGCTTTGGTTGAAAAATATGGTTTCGTGCATTGTGATAGGAGGTAACAGAGAGGCGCCCGTTAATGTCCGAAGATTAGTCGAGGCATTTGGGTACTGTGACATTGTAGTGATGGTTCGGGTTGCTCGAACGTCTAATAACGAGAGAGACAAGGCGGCGAGGCATTGTGTACAGCGCTTTCGTATTGTACTTATGCTACTTATGTGCGCCGATTACACCTGAACTTGATGTGTATTTATTAGATGCCTCAGGCATTAATTGTGTAGTTGCGCCTTGCTAAGGCCGCACCAGGGCCATAGTGCGCCACATGCATTTGCCAACCTCATGGCAGTATTCGTGCATTCTATTCAGTTTGTCCACTACTCGTATCGAGGAGTGGGAAACTAGTACTACAGCTAGTGAACACAAGTTCTCTAGAAGTGGTCTGCCTTAAGTTGGAAATATTGTCTTAGGAGGCGATCACGCTTCACCAACAGTTCCTGCAGCTGGTCTGCGACCGTAGACAACGACGCTAGCTTCTGGTTAGCGATTTGCAGGTATTGAGAAGCTGCACGAACATTGGTAGGTATGCGTGTATTTTGTGATCGCAAAGATCTTTCCGCACTCCAGCCAGCAAAACCTGGTACTCGTCCTCTCTCATGTTCAACTCTTGCCTGAGCAGCTTCAGCGACATTCCGCTCAAGCCGATCAACATACTCCGTTTGAGGCGCTTTCCAATCCAGTGGAAGGCCGAGTCTTTCGGCCAAGTATTTACTGGTAATTTCCTAATGTGTAGAGACACATCTTGAAACCCAGCACTTTTCATTGCTGACTCGTAGCGAAGCGCGATAGCTAGATCCGTCCCTCGCTGCCTAGCAGCGGACTGCATCAAAGAGTTCCAATCCTCTAGCGAGGATCCAGTCCAACTGCCATCGTCACAGGCGAATGGAAGTGTATCCTGCATCTCGATAAATCCATCTGGATTAAGTCCGTGAAAACAGTTCCGAACCAGATCATCCACGTCTCTTATCGAGCCTGCGAGCATCCTGCTATGGATGAAATCATACTTCTGCCGAGGCCAGCGATCGTCAAAATCACTGATAACGATGTCCAGGTTTGGTGTTCCCCAAATGAATCGTGGCGGGCTCAAGTCGATGCCGGTAACCAGAGCGTTCGGATATTGCTGAGCAAAATTGATGGCCCAGTCTCCTGTGCCAAATCCAATATCAAGTACAGCTAACAGCTGGGAGTTGATAAACGGTGCAAGAGCGTGAGACCCCTGTAATGCTGCGAGCCAAACGTCGTGCAGGATCTTGAGGCGAGCCCACTCATCCTCGTCGTCAGGGAAGGGATATTTTTCGGCGTGAAATGCATGATACCTGCGACCCTGAAAGTCTTCGCCTATCCAGATCGAAGGGGGTATCGTGCTTGCTGTGCTATCATCCGATGAATAACCCTCATCCTCGAAGAGGCTCCTCGATTCATCTGTCATACTTGACGACATGGCCGGCTGGTCAGAAAAGAGGCATGAGTTGGAAGAGGCTGCAGCTGGGTTGCTGCAGGTTGGTTCAAGCAGCCAATCCGGAAATAGATCCTCTCTGGGATCAGTCTACTGGTCCAAGCCGCCGAGGAACACAACATCAATAAGTCATGTCCACTAACCATGCAGGTGGTGGCTCGATCTGCCAATCATGCCAGCGGTGGCACTTGGAAATTAAGACAAGAATCAGGGTCCACAGGGCCTCGTAACATTGTCGTTTGGACATCTGCCTAAGTGGGCAGTGGTAGTCGACCAGGGGCAGAAGCTGTTGTCTTGATCTAGTGGGAGTTCTGTGCACAAGCGCCTCGATCTTTAGGCAATGTGGCACTCGGAAGGCAAGAAACAATTTCCGTAATTGCTTTGAGCTTGAAACTTTTCTCTACAAGAATGCTCGTGTCCTCGAACCCTTCGAGTCGACCAGGCCAGATACCTGATCACTCGGCATGGATGATAACGACCATCGTATCAACACGATCGTGCCTCTCGAACGCAGTTCTCGCTGTCTCAGTCTCTCCCATCACGACACCGAAGATGAATCTCGCTGCGCCACCCCACCCAACTCGATCCGCAGTACCACAGACATTCAAAGTGAAACTAGTGATCAAGACAACCCAGAAAGATCTCGTCTGGAAACACTTGCCCATTGTCATCCAACTACCCGCGAGACCGAGACAATGCGCTGCTTAGCTGTTGGAACTAGTACACAACAAGCAACTCTCGAGAACCCTGTCCCTGAGACACTAGAGAGGATCAGCGGACTTGAAAGAAAGGTAGCCGTTTTGATGGATTACATCGACTATCTGGACAATCTTAGAAAAGGGCAGGAGGAATTGTTGACACAGACGTGGAATCAGTTACAGGGACAGGAGGACTTCTTGACACAGATGCGGAATCAGTTACAAGGACTGAAATTGTGTATTATCAACTCAGCTCAGCAGACGTATTCCAGCTGGTGTGAGCACATATGCTCTACAGGATAATGGTCCCTTGGTACAGAGATCAGACGGTCTACTACAATGTATATAAATACTAGAACGCGTGTACAATAATCTTCCTCATCGCTCATCGCGCACTCTGGTACAGCTTCAGGATGCCTTCGAGGATTTGGTGACTTCATGCCTCGTCACTCGAAGCCAAGGTCAGCCAATCTACCAGATACAACGCGATACGTCGATCTTGGCATTCTCCCAACAAGTGGAAGCAATCAAGGTCTGAGAGCTGATCAAACTGATCGAACTGCCGTGCAGAAGACCCACTGCGACATAGTTCGGACTCCGCATCTGCAGGAATTATCACACTGCGTATGCAGTGCTGACATTAGGCATCCTTGACCACTCTAGTATGTCAAGCCAGTCATGTGGAGCATCCGGAACCGCCCACCTGAGCGACGCGGACATGTTTGTGGCCGCCAAGGGCTGGCGCGAGAGGAGTGTGACGGCTGAGCGGCAGCAGTGCACGGATGCATCATGCCTGCATTCTTAGGTAGGTACGACTTGGTCATGTAATATATCGTCCTCCAGAGCTCATACTTACCTACCACAACCCTCATCAACAGCCGCATAACACCCTACCAGTAACTACTCGCGATATCTTCTCCCTTGTCCTTCGCTCGCCTTCTACCGAATTTGGTTGCGAGGATGATATCAAGCTCTACCCTAGATACTCCTCCTCGTTGCATAATCCAAATCGATGGACAAGACTTGATCGTCTCAGCCAAGATCCACGACATTCGATCACCAGATGCACTAGACGATCCAGTTGAGCAGATTCTCCGTGCGAGTCGCGACACTCGAACTGCAAGAATACTCATACATCCGGGACCACGCAGGGGAGGATTCCCACATCTTTGGCATGACGCAGACCTCTTCTATCTCTTGACGGCTGTGGCCCTAGCTCGACTAGATCACCTTCTGATTGGATTCACAGATGAGCAACACCTCGACGAATGGCGGATCCTGTGGCCAGCTGTAGGTCCTTATCGGCTAGTAGCACTCAGTCTCGCTTGCCTCACTGCGAAAAAGGTCACGCTTCTGGACGAACACACTAGCACAAGGGCTTTAGGTCGCAAACTGTATAGACGGATTCTGAATACAAATAAGAGCAGGAGCCTTCTTCAGTATTCGAGTGCGAAGTTGGTGTGCCCCTGCGACAGAGGAAAGCTCAAGACATACCAAACACTTCTGGATCAAATTGTCTCGTAGAATGATTCGGTGAACGCAGCAGCGGCTGCAATGAAGGTGGATCCCGTTGTATTGGCGCGAGGCTTGCAACAAGGAGTGGATGATGGATGGAGCCAGGCAACCCATAGCGAAACGATGATCTTA
>NW_027042777.1:0-4715 GCF_036872675.1 Lithohypha guttulata | reverse complement strand
GCTGTGGCGACGACGTGGGAGCTCACTGCAAGACTCGACCAGTAGTTCAACCTCCTTTTTACGTGATTTTCCACCCATGGACAATCAAGGTTAAGTGAACACTACATCGGTTCGCCGTCACAAGATCACGGATTTCCTCGGTGATTCAGGTATTTGAGGCCGTCAAGCTGTTTTAATCGTGTGAAGCTCAGCCTCCCACCTCAATTCGGGTTCTCCCGTTACGAAGGTTTGCGGTCTGCTGTGTCGGAGCTGTACCCTATCTTTGGCGGGAAGGCTGACAAGAGTTACGGCAGGTGGCGAATCACTTCGTGTTGCTGCTCCTTGTTGCCGCTCCCTGTTCGTTCACCTGCACTGGTTTGTGTCCAACTTGCGACAGCCACTCCTCAGTTGACGCCTTCTGATCACCCTTGCCAGGATATTGCATAGCACACAGCAACCGTCCTGCCAATAATTGTCTTAGATAGTGGTTGATTTTAGCAAATGTAGTCTTCCTTAGAATGTATAGAATCAATGCTCCCATCGAAATCAAACCCACTAGAGCTATTGACAGGAATGCCGGGATGGCAAACCGCCAGCGATATCTGATTCTTCGCTTGTATATGGTAACGCGAACTAACGTTCTTGATTCGGCCTTGCCTTGGGCTATCTGGGACTGTCGCTTGCGCTTTCGGGGATTGGGCAGCAAGTTGTCAGGTGTCAGTGTCTGCGTATTCCAGCCACGCGTTCCTGTTAGCAGGTTTGCTGCTTTATCAGTCCAGATAAGACTCAGCATCTTGCTGACACCTGCTGTCGTTTTTGACGCCTCCCTCCATCTCGAAAGTGTTGCCACATTGGTTGCTCCGCTGTAGTCTTGTGTGCCGTCATCTGCGGTCAATGAAGTGAACAGTGAATCCAAAATATTGACAGGTCCACTAGTTCCGGGCAGATATTCGAATCCCTGCCTCTGGGACTTGAGAGATCCCATGTGGCCAGGGAGGTATAGCCGTGCTGATTGAACGGTTGTCAAATTTACTGACTTCTGTTCTGTGGGGGAGATCAAGCCCCAAAGTTGTGTAATGTCGGCATTGCTGACGTCAACGGTTTCGACTCCCCAAATTGGCATATGCCTTGCGTCTTCGTACTCTTTGTCCTGAATTGTCTGTACTGACAACGCTTCCAGAGTGTCTTGATTCTCCACAGTCACGTTGTACAGAAACTGGACAGATTTGACGGTGGCTTTCGAAGCGCCTGCACAACTGTAGATCGGCTGCCTCCACCAGGTACCAGGAACAAACGCTAGGCTTTCGTCTCCATCTGTGCGTCTTGCTGGCCCCAACACCAGTCCACATTCCACTCTTGGTCGAGTCGTGTTTGCGGTATCTTGCCCTCCTGCGCCACTGCAGATAATGTTAATTGCGCTGTAGTTCGATATGCTGATGCCAAATGGATTTGGATAATTGGCCTCAGGGTGCTCGGCGAAGGTGTAGTTCGATATGTACGTTGGCGGTTGGACCATACCATGATAAAGTTGAAAATTGGCTGAATACGGCGAAACTCCTATTGCTTGGTCTTCTATTAAGGGCCATCGTTGGCCGACCTTTGAGCTTATGTACACAAAGGCACCTGGGTTGGGCCTTGTAATGTTCATGTATACCATTGCGTAGGCGTTGGTCATCCAAGCCGCTTTATAAGCTCGATTCCACAATTGCGGATTTTCCTGAGTCTCGTTCAAGTCCAGAAAAGGATACTCAGGCACAATATCGACAAAACCTCCCTCGTCGACGATGGATAAATTCGTCACTTGCGCGCCAAGGACATCTGACTCCCAAGGCAGTTGAAATTCATACGAGAGGTTTGAGGCGACGCAGACAATTTCAGGTTCAATGAAGAGGATGTCTTCAGACCACTCGGCGGCAGTACCAGAGATCACCGGCGCAGTGTGGTGGCGAAAACCCACGCCGCCGGAGATAGTGTCGATGACAAGACCCTCCACTGGCTGCAAAGCGTTGTCCAGATAGACCGACTTCAGGTATTGGAAGAAATCAACTGTGTACGGCGTGTCGATGCCAAAATTCAACTGTTTCCGAAAGGTGAACTGCCGGGTCTCAATGTCGAAGAAGCTGGAGACACTACGTGGCTGTAGCGCGAGCCCACTCTGGTACAACTCTCCAAGGGTCTCTGGGATCCTTGTGTCGTAGGACTCGCCACTGGGGATAGTCCCGTTGCTGAGTAGAGTGACATTGTCGATGGGGTCGTACTCCTCGTCATACTCTATTACGACCGTTGTCCCGGGACACTGAAGTGGCTGGAAGCCTCCGCAAAGCCTGCTGAAACCGGCATGGACTCGAGGTAAGGTTCCAATTCCAAAAGGTCCTGTATCGGGTAGATATGTCATTGTAGCGGGATAGGGTTGCT
Organism: Lithohypha guttulata; assembly: GCF_036872675.1. NCBI lineage: Eukaryota > Fungi > Ascomycota > Eurotiomycetes > Chaetothyriales > Trichomeriaceae > Lithohypha > Lithohypha guttulata. Next base: position 2,321 of record NW_027042777.1, on the reverse strand, counting down.
GGTCTGGGCCACTTCCTCGTAAAGACCTAGTGGTGTAACTACCGCAGAAATAGCAATGAGGCCTAAACCGAAGGGTCTCGTCCAGGTCAGAAGCCGAACAGACCACTCAACTTTGTCACTGACAGCTGAATCGGCGTTAAGGATGACCGGCCATAGCGAGCTCAACAAATTTCGCTCCACCACACTCCAGGTCACTGCAGATTGTTCCTTAGTCAGTAGCCCCACAACCACGACGACGAGGACGTTTGGGAGCAGGGTTTGAAGCACAAATATTGAGGCTGCGATGAGACCGGACACGTAACCAACAGTGACCTCCATGTCCAGTCTTCGAAAGCGATACCAGGTTGTGACAATAAGTTGAGGAGCTTTGTCTCGGCTTCAAGCAGTGATCACGATGGCAGATATATATAAGCTCATCCGAGGGGACCGAACCACCGATAGAGTGGCTTGGGAGAATCCAGATGAACGTGGCCAGGCAAGTGTGCAGACTAGACTGAGTAACCATGAACCTTCGACCCATGCATGAACTAACTTGGCGGCATCCTGATTGTTTTTAGAAAGCGTAGGAGAGTTGGCCTTTGCAGTGGTGCTCTGTTGCGTAGCAGGGACGGCTGCACAGGCATGCGAATAGGGTACAGTAAGTAGAGGTACCAGGATTTCTTCTCGAGCATGACTTTAGCTTGTAAAAACCCGCGCCCTAAAAGCAAGCGTCGCTTAAGAGATTGACAGCGGTCTCATTAAATCAAGCGATGAAGAGCGCAAACGAAGAACAGATCTGAAACAGAACGGCACAACATTAAGCTTGGCGGAAGCAACCATTTCTGCTCAACATGCTGTCCCAGAAGCTAACAAAAGGAGCAGCCCTGCATGGCACGCTCATATGGCCCGACAAGACAGGCTGAGCGTTGTTACTAAACTTAGTATGTATTCAACACAGCTTCAAAGAGGTATCTGATGCTTCCAGTTTCGGCTGAAGACGCGGCATATTGCTAATGAATGGGTGGTTAGATAGAGTCATGTCATGAAGGACTCGATAATACCAAAGTTTTGGCTGCGCAGTGTGGAGAGTTCCACTCCACGTGAAGGGCACCCCAGATGTTCTTCAACGCTAGCATTACATACGCATCTCCTTGGGAGGCACCAAAACGGGAGTGTTTCGAATTCCGCACGAGGTGGACAATAGGGGTTAAGAACGCCTTGTGTCAGGCTGAGAAAATGAGCCATCTTGGATGGGTAATGCCAGACTTAGGGATGAGTAGTTTGAGTGCCACATCGGCAGCTGAAACGCGTGGTAAGTTATGTGCTTGGAGAGATAGCGGACTTGGCACGCATCAAATAGGACGCGGTGAGTCGTGCTTTGTTTTCTTTTTTTGCCTTGGCGAGCCTTCCCCTGGCGATCTTTACAGGCGTGGCTTTCTTGACAACCGCAGTACATGGTTGTTAGCAACCCTTTTCTTCTTGCATCGATCAAGGAGTGAAGAAGGTCTCCGGAACATAGGAAGGACCGTGACTTGAAGCGCAGGCCGCCACGTCGAACAGTCAATTGCGCAGTTACTATGGTTCGTGGAAGAAAGATTACAGTAACACGATTTGTTGGTCCTTGTATTGTTCGTATTCCGAGATTGTCAAGAGACGTGTTGCAATCGACCGAAAACTGGCCTTCAAAGTAACCTCTCCGAAGCGGCATTTAGCCAGGTGATCGATTTGTAGGAGCTGTAGTGCTGCTGAATATAGGCAAGCGTGAGCTGTATCTTGCCGATGCCGCCCATACCGTCTAACAGCAGTCTTCGCAGTCCAAGAGCCCGGCCAGCTGGCTGAAAGATTTCGGTCACCGGTTTCAACACTGCATGGCGGTCGATAAAGAGGCTCTGAGCAATAAGGGGAGGGTCCGCCAGGTGTAGACGCCGAATCACCAGAAACGCGTCACGCACCTCTATTCCTCGCTTCGTATTTCACGATACCCTACAGCGACTCCACAAATTAGCGGACAAGCACAAATGGAAAGGAGAGATGAAAGAGCGATGCACCTTTGTATTGCTGTTGGCCGGATGACTGTACTACCATGCAGTTCATGCTCTCTGTGTACGACAGGTTGCATTGATTGGCATGTAGTATGTTGGTAGAGAAGGGATACAAGTCCGATGACAAATCATATGAATGCGCCTTTCTTGTATCATTGTCTCTGTACTTATAACTTTCAACCATGTATACCGAAGCCAAGGCTGAAGGAAATAAGGTGCGAGAAATGTGACAACCTGACTCAGGTCTTTCGGTGGAAGCAAGCTAAGATCACAACAGCCAAGAAGATGGCGAAAATTGTG